>NW_022605591.1:729174-746283 GCF_008692095.1 Etheostoma spectabile | reverse complement strand
GTGGCCATCATTACTTTAAGAAATGAAGGTCAGTCGGATCGGAAATTGCGAAAACTTTGAATGTGTCCCCAAGTGCAGTTGCAAAAACCAACAACAAACAAAACTGGCTCACATGAGGACAGCCCCAGCAAAGGAAGACCAAGAGTCACCTCTACTGCTGAAGATAAGTTCATCTGAGTCACCAGCCTCAAAAATCGCAAGTTAACAGCAGCTCAGATTAGAGACCAGATGAATACCACACAGAGTTCTAGCAGCAGACACATCTCTAGAACAACTGTTAAGAGGAGACTGCGCGAATCAGGCCTTCATGGTCACATAGCAGCTAGGAAACCACTGCTAAGGAGAGGCAACAACTAGAAGAGATTTGTTTGGGCCAAGAAACACAAGGAATTAGACCAGTGGAAATCAGTGCTTTGGTCTGATGAGTCCAAGTTTGAGATTTTTGGTTCCAATCGCCGTGTCTTTGTGCGACTGAGAAAAAGTGACCGGATGGATTCTACATGCCTGGTTCCCACTGGAAGAGGAGGTGATATGGTGTGGGGGTGCTTTGCTGGTGACACTGTTGGGATTTATTCAAAATGGAATGCATAATGAGCCAGCATGGCTACCACAGCATCCTGCAGCGACATGCAACATCCCATCCGGTTTGCGTTTAGTTGGACCATCATTTATTTTTCAACAGGACAATGACCCCAAACACACCTCCAGGCTGTGTAAGGGCTATTTGACCAAGAAGGAGAGTGATGGAGTGCTGCGCCTCAACAATCACCGGACCTGAACCCAGTCGAGATGGTTTGGGGAGAGCTGGGCCGCAGAGTGAAGGCAAAAGGGCCAACAAGGGCTGAGCATCTCTGGGAACTCCGTCAAATCTGTTGGGAAACCATTTCAGGTTGAGGTTTACCTCTTGAAGCTCATCAAGAGAATGCCAAGAGTGTGCAAAGCAGTAATCAAAGCAAAGGGTGGCTTCTTTTAAAGGAACTAGAATATAACACATGTTTTCAGTTATTTCACACTTTTTTGTTAAGTATATAATTCCACATGTGTTCATTTATAGTTTTGATGCCTTCAGTGTTAATCTACAATGTAAATAGTCATAAAAATAAAAGAAACGCATTGAATGAGAAGGTGTGTCCAAATTTTTGGCCTGTACTATATATATATATATATATAAAAAATAATGGTAGTACTGAAAAACAGCAGGTAGCATTTGTCATTCCACAAGCTGTGTCCTATGATTTCTTGAAAATGAGTATAACATGTGTTAGAGTCTAGGTGCTCTTATATATGACTTCCATTCAGAGATAGCAACACTTAACGTTAATTATTATTGCACAAAGAGCAGATGACACTATAAACTGTATTTTACTCACTCCGTCTCACACAGCAGAAGCGGCTGTGGCTCAGTAGGTAGGTAGCTAGGTAGCTAGGTAGGTAGGTAGGTAGGTAGGTAGGTAGGTAGAGCGGTCACTTGCCAATCAAAAGGTTGGTGGCCTGATCCCTGCAGTTCCATGTCGAAGTGCCCTTGGGCAAGACATTGAACCCCGAGTTGCCCCCATTGCTGCGGCATCGGAGTGTGACTGTGTGTGAGAGTTGATCTGATGAGCAGGTGGCACCTTGTACGGCAGCCTCAGCCACAGTGTATGAATGTGTGTGGATGTAAGTGTATGAATGTTCCTGTAAGCTAAACTATACTGTATAAGAACAGTCCAGTTTACATTGACAGCCTGCAGCGTAGCTAACGTTAAGGCCAACTGGACTGAGTGTAGTTTCTTATAAAACTGAAAGACAAATCATTTTATATTATTGGCCATTTGTTTGTTTCTGGCAAAAGTTGTGAACTCTCAAACAGCGTGGTGCCGCTGGCTAATCTCAACCAACAGCCATAAACAGGTTCTATCAGTCTGATCACGTATTCAGTTTTAACCTGTAGCTACACGCGTAGGCCTTTGCTGTGTCATGATGTTCAGTTTTACTAAAAGGCAAGCCAGCAACATGTTATTGGCTGATAGAGATTTCTGTGTGTGTGTGTGTGTGTGTGTGTGTGTGTGTGTGTGTGTGTGTGTGTGTGTGTGTGTGTGTGTGTGTGTGTGTGTGTGTGTGTGTGTGTGTGCGCCCGAGTTACGCATACGGTGCTTTCACTTCCTTGCTTTGGTTCCCCGTGAGTAACAAAAAGCCTTTGAGGACGTCAGATTGTGTGGAGATATATCCTATACCATCAGTATTGGTCATCAGTATTAGCTTCTAAATGAACTAACGATTATTGTCAATATTGATTTATCTGTCATTTCTGTTGTTTCCCAATATCAATCATTTAGACAATGAACATAAAGAAATCAGATAATTGTGAAAAATGTTTGGAGAATGTTGGGCATTGGTGCCTGAACAATAACTTCAACAATTAATCCAGTATCAAAATAATTGGTGATTCCTTTTTGGTAGATGGACTAATCAATTAGTCGACTAATTGTTTCAGCCCTACTGGTGATTTGAGCAATCATAAAGATGGAATTATGCTTAATGCAACGGCTACATTATAGTAGCAACAAACAAAAAGTATTATGGTCTTTTATTAAAATAATGAAGTTGCCTTAAAAATACATGTCAGAAAAGTGTGATCCTCTTTGGATCTTTATTTAACTATATTTAATTTTTTTTAAATCTACTGATATGGAAAATTTCTATCACTACTTTTTTTTATTTTATATCTTTATTCTCTGACCTTCCATTAATCCTCTTTCTCCTCTCTTTCTTCCACCTTTTCCATTTCCTTATGTCAATATTGGATTTTGCAACTCTCCAATTTCCGTTAATATTTGAAGACACCATTTACAGACCTGCTGTATGTGTTTGGTGTTAAACTGCTGACTCAACATTCCAGCGTGTGCCATGTGAAGATCAAATAAGAAGATCAGATGAAAGTGAGACGCCCTATCTGGGGATACACATGTAGGAAAGAATTGGACAGGAAACAGCTCATTCACAGCCATTAGCTTTGTCTTTTTGTCTGGAGTGTGGAGGGAAAATGAGCATCTATGTTTCCTACTACAGTAACATTAGAAAGAACTACAACACATTCCCTATGTGGTGATTTATTTTCCTCCCTTTTCATGAACATTTAAAAGCAGTTAATCTGTGTTGCTTCTTTTTCAACGCAGCGCCTGATGGAAAAGAGGTGGAGATCCAGTGTATTAGAGGAGGTGAAGCGGAGGCGGAGCACAGTCCTCACACCCCTCTCAGTCCATGTTGCAACCCGAGCTGCAGCTGTGTGTGCCACCTCCAGTTGCCTGGCATGAAACTAATATGGGTGCCTGTGGAGAGGAATGATGGTGGGGAGGAGCACAGTGTTGGAGACGACGATGAGACGGATGTGGAAGAGCAGAGATGGGAGGATGAGGAGGTAGAGAGTGGAGGGGAGAGGGACAGCGAGGCCGAGGATGAGGTGGACAGGACGTCTGTGGTTGACGAGAGTGAAGTGTTGAAACAAGAAAAGTCAAAGTTCCAACAATGTTTGGAGGTTTTGCTCGGTGATGGTAGCAGGAGGCTTTCAGACCCAGGCCCTCACTCTGTTTTCACCTCTCTCGCTGTCACTCGCTCTCAGTCTCCCCCTGTCCCCCCAAAACGGGCTCAGTCATCACAAACCCACCACTTATCCACCCAAAGCGAAGAAGAAAATATATACGAGGACACCCTTCCAGTGGTTTACCCCACTCCTAAAAACTCCAACACGTGTAAGGAACTGGATATTCCATTAATCCGAGTGCGCAAACCAGCCCGCCGGTCTAAACTGTTCTACAGCACCTCAGACCAGACGTCCGAGTTCCTGACAAACACAGAACCCATCTTGAACCCAGACAGTGGGCCGCCTGCCATCCCGCCGAGGATTCCTGTGGGTCATTCCCGGGGCGGCGTTTCTCTCCCGCAGCCAAAACTGGAGGAGTGGCGCACCTTGCGGCCCTCATGCACCAGCAGCTCCACTGCCAGCGGGCCGAGCACCCAGAGGGACATCACTCCGACCCCACTCAGCCCTCACAGACCCCCACCTCCACCACCAAAGACGGATCCCGGGAGGCTTAGTAGTTCCTCACTGCAATCCCTTACACAGAAAAAAGGTTTGTAGCTAACAAACATTACAACACGCTTGCCTGAGATGAGCTATGACTAAAGATCCCATGGCATGAAAATTTCACTTTATGAGGTTTTTTTAACATTAATATGAGTTCCCCCAGTGGCTAGAAATGGTGATAGGTATAAATAAAGCCATGGGTACCCTGCTCTGCCTTTGAGAAAATGAAAGCTCAGATGGGCCGATCTGGGATCTTGCTCCTTATGTTGTCATAAGGGAAAGCATCCAAAAAGCAGCATGTCATAGGGCCTTTAATTCCCAAATTGTTAATTGTCTGTATAATCAAATGCGATGATGACATTTACTTGCCTTTTACAGAAGGAGAGGAGACGGAAGGGAATGAAGAGAAAGATAAAACATTCAAAGAAGTGTGAGTTATCCCCCTCACCTAACCTCCTACTTTCATTTTTAAAAGGATAAGGCTGACAATATTTTTCTATTTGTCTAAAAAAAAAAACATTAAGACCAAAGCCGTCTAAAGTGTTGTCTGTGCAAAGCATGTAGCTTAATCGCCTCTAATATTTTATCCATTATTGTCAAAAAAACACACTGTAGTTTACCTCAAAGATGTAGGTCAGAAATTGGAACAAATGGGCTTGGAGCTGAGAGCGGCAGACAGAGAACAGAAGTTGGATAGTATTGTTGGGTTTGGGCTTTTTATGGGATTTGTAGACAATAAGAAAAATATGGAATTCCAGTCTTATCCTTGAAGTCAACATGTGAGGTGTTTGTGTGTATGGAGTAATCGTTAACTGTGTCTTTTGTTAGATAGTTTGGTATGATATTACCCTACTTGATCCCTTTCTCCTATTTGTGTACTTCTTGTTTTAGGACTCTAGTCAGAAGCGGCTCCCTCAGGAGGGAGTCTTCGTTCAGCTGGGAGTCCCGGCTGCAGGATGGTATGGCTGACATCTGTCACAAAAAAACATTTAAAGACTAATATGAATTGCAGTAATGCCTGTAACAGGATATCATGTCAGTATGTTAGCCATCAGCATTTTCACTTGTTACTTGTATACTGTATAACCTTTGTGACTTGTTTTCCCCTCAGAGCCTTTGTACCAGACGTACCGTGCCACTGTCATCACCAAGGAGATCCGACGCCAGACAGTTTGTCGCAACATCAGTAAAACTAGTGTGGACTACGCTATGGACTGGACAACCCGTCGCTCTGGGGCTGGGGCTGGGACAGGGACTGAAAACGGAGCACCCATAGGTTGTCCTGCACCTGCACCGGGCCAGAGCACCCTGTGGCAGGACCTTCCAGCTGTCCGGGAGGCAGGGGTGCTGGAGCAGCTCACCCCTGAGCAGTGCAAGTACCAGGAGGTGAGGGAGAGGCTAATGTACTGAGGAGAGATCATTGATGCTAGGAAAAGAGAAATGGGAGATGCAGTATCACAGTTTAAATCACATCTTAAAGTCATAATGTGATGTTTTAAATAAATTAAAGTCCACTCTGCCTCACTGTACCACTCACTGCTGTAATATAATATCGATTCACTCCATCCCCAGTTCACGAAAGCTTTTACATTCACTGCTGTAACTTTCCAACATCAGGCAAAAGTCCTTTTAGATACAGGAAGTTAGTGACAAGTGATGCATACCATTTAAAATGATTGTTTTATAAGGCTAGTGCAGTGGCCATTTGGAGTGATTGCCTATTTGAAAGGGGCTGTTTGCTTGGTTCCCAGTATTTTTTCCATGGTTGAATCAAGCTCATCTTGAGATTTGGCTTAGCCCCGTTTTTTGTGTGGCTGTTCCACATCCAGGTAGCGATGTGCCCCAAGCGAGGGAAGGAGGGAGCCAGGCTCAGCCTACAGCTTCCCTAGCCTCTGCTCTTAAACAGCGTGCAAGAGCCCGGGCGTTCATCTAACATGTTTTTGCCGGATGATCACTTTTTGGCATCTGACACCGGTAGCCGGGGAACCGCAATCAATGAGCCTTTGAGGGATGCAGCAACTCCGCGCCCCGCTACAGTTAGTGCATAAGCGAGGGAGGGACACACACTCACACTCTATTTTATGGATAGATGACGATGGCGTAATTTTCTGATAAACCACCAACATTTCCATCCTTAGAAAGAACCCCACATTTTTGCTCATTGGGGGGGAAACCTATAGTAAGACAATGACCCTGGTTTTGATCTTCATTCTTTGCTCATTTCTGTGCAAACTGGGACACACCACAGTATAATTTTAAGGCTGAAGGTAATATTCGCATTTTTTCCTCCCTGGCAGAGTATGTTTGAGGTTTTGACATCTGAGGCTTCTTACCTTCGATCCCTGCGTATTTTGACCGAACACTTCATGGACAGCCGGGAGCTGGAGGAAACAATGATCATCAGAGAGAAGAAAACCCTCTTCTCCAACATCCTGAGGGTCCGAGAGGTCAGCGAGAGGTGAGAAATGGCAGAAGGAAGGATAAATGGAGATAAAGGAAAAGGGAAATAGGAAGGTGATTTGTGACTTGAACTGGTGACTTGGGACAAAGATACTAAGAGATAGTAAGGAAAAGCAAAGATGTAATAAGTCATTTCCTGAGTGTTGGCTGTCTAAAAAACCTTTGTGTAAACTTTGCTCTTTGACTCCACAGGTTCTTGAAGGACCTGGAGGATCGCATATTCAAGGACCTGGTCTTTCCTGACATCTGTGACATTATCCACTACCACGCCCAGCACAACTTCCCAGCCTACATCGACTACATCCGCAACCAGATCTATCAGGAGAAGACCTACACCTTTCTCTTGTAAGGAATTCTGTAATATTTTCATTTTTTCCCCCATTTGTTTCCCAGATTCCAGATAAGTTGGGAAAACCTTCATTTCACCTATGTTGTATCCCTCCACAGCAATTTGTCAGAAAAACTAAAAGCAAGCATGGATGTTGTTTTATCCCCTGAAAGCACTTTCCTTCTTCCTTTTCGCTAGTCCACTAGTATATGAGCATTGCAGCTGCATTACATACCATTGATGAGTGCTTGTATGCGCATGTGTGTCTACAGGAAAAACAAAGTGCAGTTTGCTACGGTCATTGCTCGTCTCCAAGAGTCGCCTCAATGCCAGCGGCTGCCCTTCACGTCCTTCTTGCTGTTGCCCTTCCAGCGAATAACCCGCATCAAAATGCTCATTGAAGTGAGAACATCACATGAACACTAGTTAAAATGTTGTTGTAGAAATGCTTTTTTTTTAAGAGTATTTTTTGGGGGGGCTTTTGCTTCATAAGATAGTGACAGGGGATAGAGAGGGGATGACACTCAGCAAAGGGCCGCAGGTCGGATTCGAGCCCGGGTCGCTGCCTACATGTGGCGCACACTCTTACTGGGTGAGCTAGAGGTCGCTCCAGTGTTTTTTTTTTACATACAGTAGTCCAATGAGTCCAACAACAAGTAGAATAGCTTAGCTTGGCGCAAAGACTTGAAGCAAGGTAAAAAAGCTAGCCTGGCTCTGTTTCAGACTGCTGTTTGCAATAAATAGTTACAGCACGGAACTCCCCTGAATAACCAGAACTTGACCTGTAGAAAGGCTTTGTGTACACAAAGGAGACAACCTAAGTGAGCTTGAGAGGCCTATATAAAAGTATTTCCTTTAATTTGGACAGAGCCAGGCTAGCTTTTGTTGGCAGTTATGTGACTGTTGCGTGACAACAATTCAATTAGCCTTTACACCCTTTAAGTTATTTCAAATGACTAGTTAGAATGCCACAGTACATTGTGTATACCTACTGTTTGTGGAATGTCCTTATTCCAGCCTAATCCTCCCAGCTCAAACTCATCTTGTTTTATTCTGTTATTCTATTGACTGTTTGGAGCATGTGATGCAAGGCACATATCTATATCAACACAAAATAAGTTTTATCTCTATGTTGTCACTGCCTCTTGACCTATGAGCAAACTCACGGGCACACATTTTCTCAACCTTATGACCTTGTTTGCATTTAGATGGGAGTAAAAAATGTATCCTGCTGTTTGCCTGTTGCAGAAATAGAAAGTAGCTATTTGTTGTTTCAGAACATCCTGAAGAGAACAAAGGAGAGGACGAAAGAGGAGCTGACAGCCTCCAAGGCTTTGGCTTCTGTGTCGAAGGTAAACGCCCCTCACTCTTCACCCTCTCTTTTGCCTACAAATCCACATAATCTGACTCAGTGCTTTGCATGCCTCTGGATATTTGACGTCAGCCATTGCCTGAGGGAAGGATTTCATATTGAGTGAGCTCTGCAGCGACAGTGAGCCATGAGAGGACAATGGACATTTGTCAAAGGAATGCACCTGATACTACCAATGAGATGCAACCAGTTTAGTCTGTTTCATAATCTTGTCTCTATTTTTCCCCACTCTCATTATCACACACAGATCATTGACGAGTGTAACACACAGGTGGAAAAGATGAGTCGGATGGAAGAGTTGATCCTTGTCTCTCAAACACTGGAGTTTGACAAGCTCAAGGTAAACACACACACACTAAATGTGTGCATAGTTTTTGTCAGTGTCTAAGTTGGACTCGAGCAGCTTGAAAAAGAGCTTAATGTTCCTACTTCTCCTTGCGTCTTCTCCAGGCCATCCCAATCATCTCTCAGACACGATACTTGGAGAAGAAGGGAGAGCTGCAGGAAATGTCCAAAGGAGGAACCATTTTCAACATGAGGGCAAAGTTCACCCCCGTCTACCTCTTCCTCTTCAATGATCTGCTGATCATCACTGTCAAGAAAGGGTGAGGCAGACTATTCTAGCAGATCCCATTTAGGATCTACCCTTGGTGATCCTCTGACTCTGTTGTCAATTCTTTGGTTTATGACCTGCAAAACAAATGACATTCCTATCAGACTCAGCTGTACTTTCTGTTAAGTGCTAATTGTCAAATTTTGCATTGCTAACAAGCTAAACTAAGATGGTGAACACAATATAAACCTTTTAAACACCAGCATGTTAACATTGTCAGTATGAGCATGTTAGCATGCAGATATTAGCATTTAGCTTAAAGAATACTATATATAGTATATCCTGCAGATGGCAGGTTGTGTCAAACATTTTCTTTGAACATAATTACCTACATATGACAATGTGTGTGTCAACCATCAGTCCTAATACACTGTGTGTCAAGCAGAATTAGGCATCTTTGCTCATCATTATGAAACAGAGCTGAGTAAGCGGTGCTTCCAACAGTCACTACACAACTGATAACAATGTGATAGTAAACCCATTCTGGAAAACAATAGACATATTGCCACTTTCTTCTGTACTGTAACTTATTCTTTAAGCTGAGGTCATGATTTTGCGCCAGGATAGGTGCAGCGTTAAGGGCTGTTTTTACATTAAAGATCACAAATTATTATTAACCCTGTTGAGCATTAATAAGTTGTGAGAGGATGATATTGCTCTATGAACTAGTCGCACTGTACATCAGGATGTGTCATGTTTAGGCTGTGGAAGTGAGAGGGCACCTCAGCCAGTGCCCTTTGGAAGCTGTGCAGAGTGAAATATTTTTACAAGCTGTCATTATGGCTCTTAAACCATGAAGAAGGTAGTCTCACATTCCTCTGCAGAGGAAGGCCTGGCTAGTCCAGCATTCTGGGATGGGAGGAAAACGTGCTGTGGTTTATTGGCATTTTTTTAAACCTTCCCAATCATCTTGGGTGGCGCTAAGCCCCAGACACAATGACAGTGCCGCTGCAAAATAGCCTCGGGAAGGAACGTGTACGTTCAAAAGTTGTTTTTGTCGTGCAACAGAAAACTCTGATTCAACTGATAGTCTAGGCAGCTATCTGGATTTACCCTGCAGAGATCTGAGGAGCGACAGTCCTCAGAAATCGACCAGAGTTTAAAATGCCATTACAAAGAAAGAGGAAGGTCTGGTACATCTGGCGTAATTTCCGGCAGCACCTGAACAGTCCTTGAAGTGGAATGTTGTCAATATAGACTATGGAGAATGGGACAACTGACTGCAAAAGCAATCATGACTCTAACAGTGCTATAACTAGTGAAATGACTCCAAACTTCCTCAAATGTGGCAGGAAGTAGTGAAGAGAACTGAGAGAAAGAGTAGATTTCAAATATTTTGTTGTTGCCAGTGACACATCACAGCAGATGAGAGACAAAGTAACGGCATAGAACATATATAAAATACAGCTAAACACACAATATTGTCCATGCTTCAGTATTTATCACTGCATGTGAATATTTCCTTTAAGTTCCTGAAGGTTATTGATATGCTTATATTTTGCCACTTCACCCTAATACTCACAAAACAATTCACCCTTCTTTTTCGTGAACAGTGCGGAGCGTTTTGTGGTACTCGACCATGCCCATCGCTCTTTGGTGCAGGTGCAGCCAATAGAGGAAGGTGGGGGCAGCAGCGGGCCCTGCGAGCACTGCTTCAACCTCACCCTGCTGGAGAACCACCAGGGACGCATGATGGAGAGGATATTTAAAGCTCCTTCCCAGTGAGTAGCTTTGGCCAACATAAACGGCCCCATTTTTCTCCACAACTGTCCAAAGTACAACTCATGAATATGAGATTGTTTAATTAAATTTTTTCTGCCAACAGGTCAGATATGCACAGGTGGATGGCGGCTTTCCCTAACCCCACCAACCCAGACAGAACTGAAGATGAAGTGATTTATGAAGACTGGGGTGAGGGCGGGCACACACACACACACCCACACACACACACATACACACACACAGTACAGTACAGTATGTGGTTGTGTGTGTTTCATGCCCAAAGTTTCACACTGTTATGCTTGTGTGTCAGATTGTCCTCAGGTGCAGTGTGTGGAGCAGTACATTGCACAGCAGGCAGACGAACTCACCCTGGAACCCACTGAGATCATCAACGTCATACGCAAAACCAATGAGGGTAAGAACGTGGACAGAAACCAGGTCCAAAGAGTTTTTTTTTTTTTTTTACTTATTAGACTGTCACAAGATGAGGGAAAAAAAAGATTAAGACATACAGGATTATAAACATATCCTTATTTACAGGACACAACTCTGCATCTGAAACTGCTCAATAGTAATATGAATCTGCGTGTGGGTAAAAAAATTTCACTCGTCTATACACTGTATCACCTTGACATCACGCGTTTACACTTAACATACATACCAGTGACATGACACTGTCATGAGCGTGTCATAAACATAAACAAATGATAAACGTTTGACATAACTCTTCTATTAGTGTTATTTGGTTTTGTCATGACGAGTTATGTTAGGGTTCATGCGTCCTGACTGTGTCATGTCACTCTTATGTAAATAAGACAATAACTTACCCGTTGTGCTAACACAAAACACTTCCCGGTAGACAAATGGCAGTTGATTTGAATTCCAGAGACTTGTTTATTTCTGTCATTTTCAGTCATAACCATAACATTTAAAGATCTATATTTAAACACAGTGATCTGACTTGACGTTTATGACACAGCATAAACATCAAACTTTTTTTTTTTACCCAGATGTTATTGTAATATTATACTTGGCACTTGTAAACCAACATTGTGATTGGGCATGTCTGTGGCTCTTACATTTTTAAATGTAGTACAAGCTGGTTTCCTATCAACCAATCAATGACATGACTTTGTATCATTTTCCCCTTCCTTTGACTCTGCTTGTTTATACACCCTGATCCTTATAACTGCCTTATTCCACAACCTTCTCACCGTAGCGGTTTATTAATTTGTTTTGACTTTCTTGCATGAACAACACAGAAACCTCAAATCTTCCCTTGTTTGTACTCCTCCCACCCCGTCCTCTCTTCCTAGGCTGTTATGAAGGCATCCGCCTGTCTGACGGTCAGAAGGGCTGGTTCCCCGTAGGAAACGTCATAGAGATCACCAACGAGCATGTGAGGCGGCGAAACCTCAGAGAGCGCTACAGAGTCATTCAGGCTGCAAGCATGGTCACCACCAACAAGGCCAACACCCTTCATTAGGATCAATGGATCAAGGATGTTTACAAGATTTCTTTTTTTTTTTAAAGACAATGAATGGATACAATATCTTCAGAAATAAACTCTGTACAAAGACTATTCAAGGACTTTGAGATGAAGTGTGAGTTTCTAACAACCAGGAAATGAAAGATAAAAGGAGAAGGGTGAAGATCATGAGACATAACGTGCAATCATCATACTTGAATACGCAAGTGTGCAGCTGGGAGCTTGCGGTAGATCATTACGACTGACACTAGGAATGTGCATGCATTCAATAACAGATCAACATCTTTGAGCATTACAGCTGTAGAGTTTACCTATTGTGAGCATGCAGCCCTTAATTAACACCTCTGCAAAATCTGAAGTGGCACATTTGAAATGCCAGTCATTCCAGCTATTGTTCTACCAGATTGTCCAATACATGCCTGCTGCAAAGAAAAGAGTTAGGTGTTCCTACAGATGCCTGGTGTTATAGTCACATGATCACAAGTTAAATACTTTTCTTCCTGCCATGCACAACAGCCTATCTTGTTACTAAAGGTGGCCAAAATACAGGATAACATGTTTATGATACAAGAATCTTGTAAAAAAAAACACACTTACAGAAATCCAACAGTGTTAACATTTAAAAAGAACGGAACGGAATCAGGAAGTGCCTTTGAATAAAGTCAGAATTACACACCAGGCCTTCAGTCAGGATCATATCAAGCCCAAGAGTTTTGAAAAGGCATGCAAATGGGTGCTGAGCTGTACTGCCATTAAGATGCTGTCCACTAGCTTGTTCGCTTGTGTCAGTAGCCATTGTGGAATTATACTGTAGCTCCCCCTGCAGCTCGTCAGTAAAGATGGGATCTCATTTGTGGATATGCTGTAAATTTACTATGTTATAAATAATGAGTGGGGAGGATTTTCTTTCAAAAACTGTGCGTAGTGCTTTTAATAAAAACCTGTCTTTTTAGCGCAAGGCTCAACTGTTGATCATTTTTATTAAACACTGATATAATAGTAAGGAAATTACAAGGCAAACGTGCAATACTTGATAGATTTTTAACTTCTCATCCTAAGAAAAAATTGCTTTCAGAGCAACTAGTGCAAAGAACCCTCAACTAGTTGTTTCCATAATGAGAAAGTGATAGTAACATCCCTTACAAACTCACCCAGGGACAAGACCCTCAGGTTTAAGACAATTACTGCATGGTATCCAACGCTCCCATGTCCCTGAGGCTCAGGAGTACTTCCACAGCATCTCCCTCAGAATCTGAGAGCATACGCTCCTTTATTTCTAAAAAGTTCCCAAAGGCACCTGATGTGTTTTTTGCCTTTGAGTCTGAGGACATTGAAGACTCACAAACAGGCAGATGAACATCACTCCTTCCCATCACAAACCCAAACCCCCCCCAGCCTGGTTCCCTATAGTCCCTGGCACAACTAAAGCCAATGTGGTCAGTGTTGTTTTGGGTACAATCAACAGTTAATGCAGAGAAAGACTCAGATCCTTTTGGGGTTTCAGTTCTTATTGATGAATCCTTGTGATGCTGGAAAAGCAAAGGGTCAGAAAGTGTTAATGCTGATTTACTGTGGTTTTGGCCCCAGATTTCCTCCTCCATCAAACAACTCAGGAGGGCGTTAGCTGCCTCAAGCTCCAAATCCGACCAAGACTTCCCCTGCTGCCGTGAATACTGCTCATCACTACAGAAGGGTTTGTATACTTCCTCAGCTGAAGTGGAGTCCATTAGGTCAGGGTGAAGGAATGAGATGGGGTTCAACTCTACACTGGAAGAGACCATTTGCAGAGCAGCAAGGGTCTTATCACTCTGTATAGGCTGTTGGTGGTGCAGTTTCAGGAGGTTAGTAATGGCCTGGTCCTCCTCCTGGGTAAGCTGGAGGATAACACGGCTTGACTGCACTGGAGGGTGGATAGTTTTTCTTTTCAAGGTGAGGTTGCCCAGATCCCTGGTGGGGTGTGCTTCTGATCTGAATGGGTCTGGGCGGGTTGGTGGAGCTGGGCAGGCGGACATAACTGGTGGCGGAGTGTTGAGCTGGAAGCAATCGAAAACCTGATGGAAATAAATAAGAGTGAAAAGACAACCGAATGCCAGAAGTCAAATCATAATATGACAAACTACACACAGCAAATTTGAACGTTAGTGTTTTAATTTTTCATATTACCAATGTAATGACATTACAAGCTCAAACAACTTTGCAATATTTACAGGAATACATTTTTCATTATTTCTATCCAGCATATTTTGTGTTTTCTTACCACCTTCTTGCTTTTCTGTGCTCCTGTACGATTCATTTGTAAGTTTCTGGTGCTTTCACAGTTTTTGATGCATTTTCCTAAAATGTAAAACAGGCACAGCCTCGGGATACAACTTCACTGTCAAAACAAACGCCTCCTCCTTTGCCCTTGGTCTAAATTTCCTTCCAGCCCCCTGGTAAGGGTCTTAGCTCTGACAGGCCTGAGTCAATCTTATTAAATTACTTTGTCTGAGCCCCCCCATAAGTTCTACCCTTTACAACCACCCCCCAAAGAGCGCAGGCTGGTACAGGGAACAGCATTAGGACTCTCTCCCTCTGTGCTCAATACAATACATACTCACAATTTGGGATAATAATAATAATAATAATAATGTTTGATTTGTGAAGGTAATGTGTCACATACTTTAAAATGATAGCTGCATTTACTCACTGCAGAGAGCAAACATTATTGTATTCTCTTTAAAATACCCCATAGCCATTTAATATACATGTAGCCTACCAGAATTCCTAATTTTTGCAATAATTTCCCCATTCATCCAGTCTTTTGTAAATCTGAATCAAATTCAACTGGACATGGTCTTTAATGACTTGGACTCATGTGGTCTTGACCATGTCTGGAAAAAACATTGATCATCTCTAAAAACTATCAAGTGTGTCAGAATGTGTATGTTACCCTCTAGGGATTAAATCCCACGGGGAACTCGTAGAGTAGGGGGTATTAATGAGGTTATAACCATGGCAACCAGTTTTAAAATGTGGTTATGAAGTGAACTTACCCTCAACTCACTCACTTTGTTGGGGATCCTCCTCCCACAGCTCATGGTGGGGTCAGTGTAGAAGAACTCCGCCGGGATGATGGGCTGGACTGGAGAGAAGACTAGTGTTCAGCGGGGGAGGGGGTTGGATGGAACAGATGTGGCTAAACCTGACTCACCGGTTTGGTTGTTACAGTCGGTGTGATGGCGTGACTCTGTAGCCATGTACACAGGCAGGAAAGACGGGTGGTGCAGGGTCCTGTTGGAGAAAGGAGGCACGGTGGGCCGCCTGCACCTCTGAGAAGGAACACGGGGACATGTTGAAACTTTAGTCGTCAAGTAAATGCTTGGCTGAAAAAAAAAAAATGAACGTAGGCCTACAACTTCAATGTAGGACAGAAACTCACCACACGATGTCCTACATTGTTCATGGTCGACTTTGTTCAATTTCGTATTGAAGATTAGTGGCTTTAGCCCCTCTCACGTTGGTGTCAAAAAGTCCAGTCTACGTCATGTCTTAAAGTAGCAGCTACCCGCGGCAGCGCGCCTCCTGCCGGTTGACTTGAGAAACCCCGTTAATTTCACCGGCTGCATATGGATTTCTCCTAATTTAACCCTTGTGTTGTCTTCCCGTCAAAATGGAAAATTTACACTTTTGTTGATGCTTTCTATGCATGTTTTTAACTTTTAGGTTTTTGTCCCTTTATTCAACACTTTTCAATGTTTGTCACTTTTTGACGTTTAACACTAACTTATTAACTTAAGCTTGTTATTTTTGGAATTTGAGTTCAATAAACTTATTTTTTAGGAAATTATACCCAATTGTAAAGTTAGAAAAGCAGAAATTAGGAATTATTGCGACTAATATTAAAGGAATGTATATTGATGGATAATCAGACTGGAATATGTCAACATTTACTCAATACTATTTCAAAACTTCCATTTTTTTTTTTCAAATTCTATAAAATTCATAGTAGAGATTTGTACTTGCCAAAGAGCGTTGTGTGAAATCAGTCATGTTATTTTGGGTAATTACAATTGGGTAGTTAAAAAGAACATTGATAGGGTTAATTTAAGAATTACTGTTTGAAACGCCAGTCTAAATTAACGTTTTAATACCGGATCTCTGATTTTTAAATCAAATACAGAGAGTGTCCTGATTTTTTTCTTTTACTTTAACAGATGGGTCCCCCTCTCCAGAATTTTAGAATTCTTTTAAGAAGCATGAATTATATTGTGGTGATAGTCAGGGTACAGAGAGGGGAGTATCAAGATGCTAAATTAATGGGAAAAACAGGACATTTAACCCTGGGCCGCTTCCATAGTTTTTTGTCCAAACCAGAGTTCTTATTTTACCAACTTAACTGTTAAACACACTTTCTGCAGATTAAATAACAATAGCTGCCTGATTATGTAGTAGAGTAAAAAACATCCACTTCCATTACTACAAATCCACTACCTTTAAGATGGAAATCTCCATCTGAAAAGTTGTGGATTACTAAAAGTAGCATAAGCATACATACAAAGATTTTTACAAATAAGTTGCTTTCACCTAAATATAAACACTCCTTCAGCCTTAAGAGACTCTCCATTTTGTGTTCAACTTCCTGTGTAGGTTTTGGACAAGTAAACAGATACAAGAAAACCACTTTACTAAATTCCAAATTTCCAATTTAAAAATGTACTTGCTTCAAACTAGTTAGCGAGGATTCTTGCACTCATGTGAAGAGATGTCCAATTAAGACGTAACTCTAAATTTCCACAATATTTTTTAAGTAAAGTTTTCAAATGTGCAAGTGCTCACATTTTTCAAAGCCCCGAGAAGATTTTAAAAACTTAGAAACTCAGGGGCAGGGGGGATGGATGGCAGGCCAGAACAAGATGGGTAGCCTAGCTGCTGTGGTTTTAAGTGCTGCAGTGGGCTTGATGGTGGGACTCTGCTGACCTATAGTGCAGCAAGAGGAGAAATGCTCAAAAACAAAATATGAGTGAACGGGGGCCTGTTGCACGAAACTAGGATAAGGGATTAAGCCGGGATATTCAAGTTATCC
>NW_022605591.1:720281-729149 GCF_008692095.1 Etheostoma spectabile | reverse complement strand
GCCTCCTGCCCTTCCTGTATCCTCCTTCTTCAGCCTCATCGGGATGTCGGAACTCAACTTTGGAGTTGTGGTTTTGTTCTCACAATAAGCCTCTCCTTCTCTGCAACTGGCTGCTCCACAAGTCACCATTGCGCCAATGTTTACCTGCATCGGGTATGACCTGACACCAAGATGCAGTACCTCAGGAGTCTCCCACATCATTGGCCACTGTTGCATGTGATCCTTTGTTCCCTGTGGGATATCCAACCAGTAAAGTTTTATTTCGTATGTCAGGAAAACAAAAAGAAGCCACAGCATAAAGATTGGAATACGGACAGCATGGAGCAATCAGCACATGTCCAACCATGACTAAAACAGCTTTGTCTGGCACTAGTGTTGCATGGACCACCTCTACTGGAACAACCATTCACCCTGGAGGGGGGGGGGGAAAGACACCCAAAATTAAAAAGGCTTGTTACTCATGTTCTAATGGCGAAAAATTTTCAAAAACATTGACTAGAATTCACTAAACTCCTGCTTGTGGTTTACCTCAGTGCTGTAGAGTCGGTTTGTCCATGACGTCGTACGAATACAAGCCTTCCATCCGTCACGTCAAATGCCATACATGATCTTAGCCTTTAGGCTAATGGGCAACAGCTCTGCTGTACCCTTTGAACATCACCTGCCATCTGCCAGGGCTGAGGCATAAGCCTGAAAAAAACATTAACTGCATTAATTGTCCATACTAATTTTGATGCACCCCACAGAACGAAAAATTGACACATTTCCCCCAGACATACATCATACCGTTTTGACAACAGCATCCCATGCACCCTTTTTGGTCCTGTACAGGCCAAATCACTTCTTACATGCCTACAATCAACCAGGGTTACCAAACCTTGGCAATTTGCACATACTTCACATAGATGCAGCCATCTTACTTCCATGTCGTTGATCTCACCGTTGACCTCTCTTTGAGACCAGGTGCGCGGGAGAACAGGTCTTGTTCAAAGCATAGTAACTTTGCCTTTCCTTTTTGTGTCACAATCATGTGTTAAGTTGACATGTGAACCTTCATCCTCCGAAACCTCAGCAAAAAAGATTTATCCACAGCTCCCTAAAGAAAAAGGCTACGCATTGTGTGCATAATACTCAAAACAGTTATCATGGCCATTTGCACGGACCTTGTTGTCATTGGCAGCTGAAGTAGAGTCTCGACCCACATGTTCCGATGTTGGGAAAACAGCGACACGGCATATCCACACTTGCTGCATACTTCTTAGTGATGGGTACACACCTGGCTCATCTGAAAGCCAAATCCCTAGCTTTTGTCCGCTTACACAATATTTTCGTCTTTATTCAGTGAAAACTTGGTTGAAATTGTCAGATTTTACTAAGAGTAGAAACCTGCCAGGTCATCCACAAAAAAAAAATAAGGTTTAGCCCCTGGAGCGCAATACAACTCATGGTTCTGACCCCGTAGTTTGTAATGATGCTGTGCAGCCTTACAACGCCCCTCAATGATGTTCATTCCCAGTGTAAAAAAGCGATCATGAAGTAACGCTCATCGACACCATATGAAGAACTCCTGCATTACAAATGGGTTCAAAAATCAAATACAAGTATAATGACTACCTGCACATGTATACGCAGATATTTACTCAGAATCGCTTTATTCGCGCAGATTGATACACAGACAAGGAATTTACTTAGGTTGGGAACAATCTCCTATCGCAACCTTGAACATCGCCCCACCACACGCTTTGCCAAAAAGGAAAAATGCAGACAGTAATAGAGGTACAATACATCACAACATAACGGACAAGACAACAAGTACATGTGATCACATGAATGCATTTTTGGAGGTGACTGGCGGTGGGTTCAAACAAAGAAAATGGAGCAGCAGACGAAGGAGCATGTGTGGGTGTGAGTAATGTGGTTTCTTACCATGGGAATATTATCACATTTGCCAGTTGTCCACACAGGAGTAGAAATCACACTGTTTAAGACAAATTCATGTATTAAAAACTATCAAAGTGAAAACCATACATGCCACCTAATGGTCAACCAACACCTTGTCAATTGCCAGATCCTGGCACCTTACCTAAGGCAAACCCAAAGCCATAGCCACTGAGCTGTCAGTGCTAGCTAGCCTAAGCTCCCCTCACAAACAAACCTGCCTAACAACTACACCTCTCACCAACACAAGCTAAAGGAACCCCTAACTTTCTTTCTCTCTCCGGCCTAACTAGCATATATGCGCTATCTGCTACACACCAGCTTTTTATAAGTCAGTTTCTCTACCCAGGAGTTTAAAGGCAACTCTAAACCTCGCATCTGAACGGATTGAAAGAACCTTGAATGCTAATAGAGCTACACAATGTGGCTGTACTCCGGAAGGCCTCTGGTTGGTCAGTGCATAGCCGACTTTTTAACAAATGGTGTGTAAAGACATCAGCTCACTCGTTCCGTTTTGGTTGGAATTGTACAATTAAGTGGTTAACTTGACTTGTGTTGGTTAGCAGTTTAGTTTGCTAGCACTAGGCTATCTTTGACACTGTCAACGCAGTCACTGGCTATGGCTTTTGGTTTTTTGCATTAGGTAAGGTCAGTTAGGTGGATAACACCTGTTTAGGTTTTAATTGTGCTACATTTTAGCATGGCAGACACAAACTTTTGTCTTGAGTATTGCCCTTACTCCAATCTGTGTGGTCCTCTGTAGAGGTTGTTAATGCTTTCCTGAAGGTTATTTAAGATTTTATGCCTCATTCACCTACCATAATAGCGATGTTCCTATTTTTAACCGATAACTATATTGCCACAGGCGATCTCACATATAGTGTCTGGATAGCTCCTTCATGATGGTGTTTTTGCTCTCCCCATCCGTGTGAAGCTCCTCTCTTTGAGTCTGCCTGCCAGCTTCACACCCTAGCTAGGCCATCAATACCTTAAACCTCACTAGGCCCAACCTGTGGCTATTATGGAATAAGTATTTCATGTCCTCTTATATAATCCTTTATTTCATTAGTACTGCTCCTTCAATATATGAATAGAAAACATTTTCTTAATTACTGGTTTGTAGTTCATCTTGATACCTTGTACTCTGCTAAAAAACAGTGGGACCAGGAGTGTCCCATCACCAAGCAGTATGCAGCAAATGTAGCTTCCAGTTTTCTCCCCTGCTCCGGGCCATTGGGAAAACTCCTTAAATTATTCAGTTGCCACACGACTGGGCAATTGTGCTTACAAATTGCATAACCAAAACAGGTTTTGACTTTTTCTGTACAAACTAAGGGGGTGTGTCAGTTTCTACTTGTTCCGTCAAAATGATCGGCCACTTTCAACCTGATTAGTATTCATAAGGATGGACGTCACTTTTTTTTTTTTTTTTTTTCTCCTCTCTACTGTTCGACACCATAGAGGTCACCTGTGGGGATTTACTTTACATGGACTAACTTAAATATAGCTTAATTGTGTTCACTTACAGAGTTTTCAGATGCGTGACTAAATAGATTTCTGTGGAGAGGGAATCTTCTCTCGTCAGGGACAAAGATCACTGTAAGGCTTTCAAGCTGTAGGTTTCATTGTTTAAATGAAATTTTCCTTTTTCTAGTTACTTTTTGTGCCCTTTTTAGATTTTAGTTTTTTTTTTTATTAAATTTTCAGAATAGCCGGTATCAGAGATGGGAGCAATTGCTGCCCAAGAACCTCTGAAGTTTGTAGAAGGTTTGCACTGAAAGCATGAAGGTTGTATTTTGTACAAAGGAGAGCCTACTATCAGCAAAGATAACCACTGCACTCATGCCGTGGACTGTAAAGAATTTAAGTCCAAAAGCGGTTTTGATTTTCTTAAAGTGAATGGTGTTCCAGTAGGATGCGATGCACTACTGTTCTCAACAACAGCTTGTTGTTAAAATGTGACATTGCTCCTGTATTACAATCTCAGATAGTGTGTGGTTCTTTTCCCTTGACTGTCAACAAATAAAGCTGTAATACTGGTGCATTGTCTACTGATAAAGGCATATACATAATGTGGGAGACGCAGAGTGATTCTGACATGGGTCTTAGAACCGCATCAATCAACACGGTTCCCATGTGGGAATTTGTGGTGCACGCTGTTGAATAGGGCACCAATTGGCATTCCTATAATGCTGAAGCCGGATACAGGCTGTCAGTGATGCAACCTAAAGGATTGAAATGCACTAGGATGTGGTTGCCACACAGTAAAGTAACTGAATGCGTCATGTTTTCACAAATTAAACCCCTGTTCTCCGTATACCCAGAATTTATTTTGGCTCCAGTGGTAAAATCATGTAAAAAGTTCAATAGTAAAAACATGTAACCTAGCAGCATCCCCCCCCTGAATTGTTGACATATTTTACCTTCAGGGTTTCCTTCACAAACTTGCATGTGTGATAGTCTTTTGTGACTAGCCTCTCTTGGTTTTTGTTCTTTATCTCTATGGGAAAAAAGCCTGTGGATGAGGATGTGGAGTAACCAGGCTATGATTTTACAGGGCTTGGCCCCCCCTTCCTCCATGCTATGTTTTGTTAAAAACCAACACCGTTCTTGAACATATGTTTTAGTCTAACCTTGGATGTATTCCCTGAAGACGTTTGAAATTGGCAAGTATACAGTGATCCTTAACAAATGACAACAGCACACAACAGCACAAACAATTTGGCTAGCCCAACAAAAAATGGCTAACCCTCATAGACGTTACTATTACTTTTATAAATTACTACCGCATTACAGTCATATCTACACCTGGTGAAGGTGCCCTTTTTATCTACCCAGTTTGTCCACGCAGCAGGTAAGTCTTTTTTGGCTAAATTGCTAAAACACATCTCTACAGTGTGTTCAACTGATGTGCAGGATAATTGGTGGCTAACATTTCGTGGCCATCATAAGTGAAGGAAACCTGGTAGACAGAACTGTGTACCCAAGAGATGGACAGCAGCAGGCTACTCTTCTCTTTTCCTCACAGCTGTGGACCCACAGTGAATCTACTGCTGCTACATTTAAATAAACTAAAATCTTAGACACTGATAACCCAGACTCAACAATAATAATTTGGAGCAGATGACTACCTAAAATCTAAATGTCACTATTACATATTTTGCCTTCAGCTCTACCAGGAAAATCTAGTTATGAAAACAAGCTTTTAGTATTGCAGTAGGAGCCATGTAGTTTTCTGACAATGCTACAGAAGAGGTAGTATTACAGTAGTTGCAGTATAGTACTAGAATATCGAGTAGCAAGGGATAAATGTCTTGTCTACAAGAAAGCAATACGCTGTGTATATCCTCTGCTGGTTCCATTTCGCTTCTCCGTGTAAGGTTTGAGTCTGACACACCTGGGCCTGTTGCACGAAACTAGGATAGGGATTAAGCGGGATATCAAGTTATCCTGGAGAGATTTAGCTTGGACTCGGTTGCACGAAACCAGATTGAATTAGCCCACCAGTAACCATGGAGATTTATTCTTGCGGCTAGCCTGGTCCAAGCAGGCTAACAGCCAGGCTAAGAGATCCTGGAGTCTCATGTGCAAATCAGCTGCCTTGATCCGAAATAAACGTGTTAACATTATTGCGTCTTCTGCATGTGTTCTGCTTTATTTTTATTAACATGTAGCCTACTTGTCACTTTTGTTTTCGCGAGTTTGATTTAAACCCTACTACAGCTGTTTAGATGGTCAGAAATGGTTGCACTGGCACCCTGATGCGGAGTGTGGGACTTTTCCCGTGTGGACGGTAGTGGGTCGAGCTGCCTGGCGGCGGCGCTGCCCGGTGCCTCGCGCCTTGCCCTGGCTGCCCGCTGCCTGGTGCCCGGTGCCCTGGTAGTCCTGCCAGCAGACTTGCGAGTCGCGTCAGTGTCCTCTCTCTCTGTAAAGTAAGATGAGCGCGCAACTCCGTGGTCTCAGCTTCAGGTTATACAGGACGCACCTCCGGAGACTGTGTGACGATATTAATGTAGCGATATTCCAGATGATATAATGGCAGACTGGTCAGAGACCAATACATTCAGTTCATTTTCTGTTGCTTGTCCTTCTTAATGAAGGGTAGTTGGTTGTTACGCCTTAATAAGTGGGCCTATTGTTTTTTGTTATAGCTACATTGGTTTCATAACCTTCTCACTAAGTCTCACATCACCGGACTAATAACGTGGTCATATATCGTAGTATTATGTGTAGTTTCATCATCACACTGGGAACACCACCACATGCTCTTAATTTTTTTTTGGTGCGGTCACTTGTCAGAAGAATAAAAAAACAGGAATATTGTTTTACATATATGTTCACAGCGTGTATTGAAGTCATTTACGTTTTTTTCTAGTTGTTGTCCCTTTCTGAGTGTCTGTATGAACATTAATTGTACAAAGAAGTCGATAGCTTATAGAGATTTGTGCATGGTTGTAAAACATGTTCTCGCATTGTACTAAGGGTTTGAAATTAAGCCTAAAGTCCGTAGGGTCCATTTCCGAGGAACATTGGTTCCCTCGCTCACTTTTGAGGCAAAGTAGATATTTTTAAACCACCACACATTCAGTAGGGTCCGCTATGTTGGGCTTTTTTTCTCTCCGTTTGATAAGAGCCGTATTTCCCTTTTTCCATATTCTCCCCTCCTTTATTTCCATTAGAAGATGCTGCTCATTGGTGAAACATTGGCGCATGCGTCTTCTCATCTCTGCATCAGTAAATCTGTGATCGATAACGTGGTCTATTTGAGAAAGCCGTGAACGTGCACTTATCCTGGCTATCTACCCCTGGCTTGACATAGCTCCACCTGTTTATCTTGGCTCGGCAAACGTGCAAACCGATTAAGCCGCGATGAGCAGGTCCCACTAAGTCAAGCTGCGCTTTTTTCACTATCTGGATATCTTTATTCTACTTCGTGCAACAGGCCCCTGGTGTCGGCAGAATCATCCACACTGCACAGTCCACAGCAGATGTTATTATAGTTATTTTTCACAATCTGACAAGACCAGGGGCCTGTGCACGAAAGTAAGTAAAGATATCCAGGAAAAGTGAAAAAAACGCAGCTTGACTTAGTGTGATCTGCTCATCGCAGTTTAATCGGTTGCACGTTGCCGAAGCCAGGATGAACAGGTGGAGCTATGTCAAGCCAGGTGTAGAACCAGGATAAGTGCACGTTCAGCTATCTCAAACAGACCACGTTATCGATCAACGATTTACTGATGCAGATGAAGAAGACGCATGCGCCAAATGTTTCACCCAATGACAGCAGCGTCTAATGGAAAATAACGAGGAGGGGAAGAATATGGAAAAGGGAAATACGGCTCTTATCAAACGGAGAAAAAACAACCCCAACATAGCAGACCCTACTGAATGTGGGGGTTTAAAATTATTCTACTTTGCCTCAAAAGTGAGCAGAGGGACTAATGTCCTCGGGAAATGGACCCTACGGACTTTAGGCTTAATTTCAACCCTTATTCACAACGTGAAGAACTGTTTCAACCATGCACAATCTCTATAAGCTCATCTAATTCTTTGTACAATTAATGTTCATACAGAACAATCGAAATGGACAACAACTAGAAAAAAAGTAAATGACTTCAATACACGCTGTGAGCATATGTAAAACAATATTCATGTTTTTTTATCTTCTGACAAGTGACCGCACCAAAATAAAAAGATTAAGAAGCATTGTGGTGTTCCCAGTGTGATGAATGTAAACTGCACTATATACGTGCTGTATTAGGCCACGTTATTGTCCAGGGATGGGGGACTTTGAGAAGGTTATGAAACCAATGTAAGCTATAAAAAAAACTTAGGCCCCTTATTAGGAGTAACACAAACAGGCACCCTTACTAGAGAAGGACAAGCAACAAGAAAATAAATCATGAATGTATTGGTCTTGACCATCTGCCATTATATCATCTGAGTCATCGCAACATTATTATCATCTTGGAATATCGCTACATTAATATCGTCACACTTAATCTCCGGAGCGCGTCCTGTATAATAGAAGCTGAGACCACGGGACGCTGCGCTGCTCATCTCTACTTTTACAGAGAGAGTGGACACTGACACAACACAGGCAATAGCCACTGGCCACCGGCACCGGCAGCGGCCCGGGCAGCGGCCACCGGCAGCGCGCCACCGGGCACCAGCCACCGGGCAGCGGCGGCACCGGCCATGGGCAGCGCCGCACGCCAGGCAGCCTCGACCACTACCGCCCACCGGGAAAAGTCCCACTCCGCATCGGGTGCCAAGTGCAACCATTTCGACCATCTAAACAATGTAGTGGGTTTAAATCAAACTCGTGAAAACAAAGTGACAAGTAGGCTAATGTATGTTTAATAAAAATAAAGCAGAAAACATGCAAGACAACGCAATAACTGTTAAACACTTATTTCGGATCAGAGCACAGCTGATTTGACACATGAGACTCCAGGATTATCTTAGCTGGCTGTTAGCTCTCTGGACCAGGCTAGCCACAAAGAATAAATCTCCATGGTTACTTGGCTGGGCTTAATTCAATCTGGTTTCGTGCAACCGAGTCCAAGCTAAATTCATCCGTGTTTAACAGTTATTGCGTTGTCTTCTGCATGTTTTCTGCTTTATTTTTATTAACATACATTAGCCTACTTGTCACTTTTGTTTTCACGAGTTTGATTTAAACCCTACTACATTTGTTTAGATGGTCAGAAATGGTTGCACTTGGCACCCTGATGCGGAGTGGGACTTTTCCCGGTGGGACGTAGTGGTCGAGGCGCTGGCGTGCGGCGCTGCCCACCGGTGGCCGCTGCCCGGTGGCCGCTGCCCGGTGGCCGCTGCCCGGTGCCCGGTGGCCAGTGGCTATTGCCTGTGTTGTGTCAGTGTCCACTCTCTCTGTAAAAGTAGAGATGAGCAGCGCAGCGTCCGTGG
>NW_022605591.1:720154-720257 GCF_008692095.1 Etheostoma spectabile | reverse complement strand
GCTCCGGAGATTAAGTGTGACGATATTAATGTAGCGATATTCCAAGATGATAATAATGTTGCGATATTCTCAGATGATAATAATGGCAGACTGGTCAGAGACC
>NW_022605591.1:720063-720144 GCF_008692095.1 Etheostoma spectabile | reverse complement strand
TGATTTCATTTTCTTGTTGCTTGTCCTTCTCTAGTAAAGGGTAGCCTAGTTTGTGTTACTCCTTAATAAGTGGGCCTAATG
>NW_022605591.1:715660-720053 GCF_008692095.1 Etheostoma spectabile | reverse complement strand
TAGCTTACATTGGTTTCATAACCTTCTCAATAAGTCCCCCATCCCTGGACCAATAACGTGGCCTATATACAGCACGTATATAGTGCAGTTTACATTCATCACACTGGGAACACCACAATGCTTCTTAATCTTTTTATTTTGGTGCGGTCACTTGTCAGAAGAATAAAAAAACATGAATATTGTTTTACATATGCTCACAGCGTGTATTGAAGTCATTTACTTTTTTTTCTAGTTGTTGTCCATTTCTGATTGTTCTGTATGAACATAATTGTACAAAGAATTAGATAGCTTATAGAGATTGTGCATGGTTAAAACATGTTCTCACGTTGTGATAAGGGTTGAAATTAAGCCTAAAGTCCGTAGGGTCCATTTCCCGAGGACATTAGTCCTCTGCTCACTTTTGAGGCAAAGTAGATATAATTTTAACCCCACACATTCAGTAGGGTCTGCTATGTTGGGGTTTTTCTCCGTTTGATAAGAGCCGTATTTCCCTTTCCATATTCTTCCTCCTCGTTATTTCCATTAGAAGTGCTGTCATTGGGTGAACATTTGGCGCATGCGTCTTCTTCACTGCATCAGTAAATCTGTGATCGATAACGTGGTCTGTTTGAGATAGCCGTGAACGTGCACTTATCCTGGCTATCTACACTGGCTTGACATAGCTCCACCTGTTCATCCGGCTCGGCACACGTGCAACCGATTAACTGCGATGAGCAGATCACACTAAGTCAAGCTGCGTTTTTTCACTTATCCTGGATATCTTTACTTACTTCGTGCACAGGCCCCTGGTCTGTCAGATTGTGAAAAAAACTATAATAACATCTGCTGTGGACTGTGCAGTGTGGATGATTCTGCCGAACCAGGGGCTGTTGCAGAAGTAGAATAAAGTATCCAGGATAAGTGAAAAAGCGCAGCTTGACTTAGTGTGACCTGCTCATCGCGGCTTAATCGGTTGCACGTTTGCCGAGCCAAGATAAACAGGTGGAGCTATGTCAAGCCAGGGGTAGATAGCAGGATAAGTGGACGTTCACGGCTTTCTCAAATAGACCACGTTATCGATCACAGATTTACTGATGCAGAGATGAGAAGACGCATGCGCCCAATGTTTCACCCAATGAGCAGCATTTCTAATGGAAAATAAAGAGGAGGGGAAGAATATGGAAAAAGGGAATACGGCTCTTATCAAACGGAGAGAAAAAAAGCCCAACAAGCGGACCCTAAGAGTGTGGGTGGTTTAAAAATATCTACTTTGCCTCAAAAGTGAGCGGAGGGAACCAATGTTCCTCGGGAAATGGACCCTACGGACTTTAGGCTTAATTTCAAACCCTTAGTCACAACGCGAGAACATGTTTTACAACCATGCACAATCTCTATAAGCATATCATTCTTTTACAATTAATGTTATACAGAAACATCAGAAAGGGACAACAACTGAAAAAAAAGTAAATGACTTCAATACACGCTGTGAACATATATGTAAAACAATATTCGTTTTTTTATTCTTCTGACAAGTGACCGCACCAAAAAAAAGATTAAGAGCATGTGGTGGGCCAGGTGTGATGAATGAAACTACACTATAATACTACGATATATAGACCACGTTATTAGTCCGGTGATGTGAGACTTATTGAGAAGGTTATGAAACCAAGTAAGCTATAACAAAAAACAATAGGCCCACTTATAAGGAGTAACACAACTACCTCATTAAGAAGGACAAGCAACAAGAAAATGAAATCAGAATGTATTGGTCTCTGACCAGTCTGCCATTAATATCATCTGGAATATCGCTACATTAATCGTCACACAGTCTCCGGAGTGCGTCCTGTATAAACTGAAGCTGAGACCACGGACGTTGCGCTGCTCATCTCTACTTTTACAGAGAGAGAGGACACTGACGCGACTCGCAAGTCTGCTGGCAGGAATACCAGGCACCGGCACCAGGCACCGGGCACCAGGCAAGGCGCAGAGGCACCGGGCAGCGGCCGCCGCCAGGCAGCTCGACACACTACCGTCCCAGGGAAAAGTCCCATCCGCATCAGGGTGCCAGTGCAACCATTTCGACCATCTAAACAGCTGTAGTAGGGTTTAAATCAAACTCGCGAAACAAAAGTGACAAGTAGGCTAATGCATGTTAATAAAAATAAAGCAGAACACATGCAGAAGACGCAATAAATGTTAAACACGTTTATTTCGGATCAGAGGCAGCTGTTTGACACATGAGACTCCAGGATTTTAGCTGGCTGTTAGCCTGCTTGGACCAGGCTAGCCGCAAAGAATAAATCTCCATGGTTACTTGGTGGGCTTAATTCAATCGGTTTCGTGCAACCGAGTCCAAGCTAAATCTCCAGGATACTTGAATATCCCGCTTAATCCCCTATCCTAGTTTCGTGCAACAGGCCCCAGGTGTGTCAGACTCAAACCTGTACACGGAGAAGAGGCAATGGAAACCAGCCAGAGGATATACACAGCGTATTGCTTTCTTGTAAGACAAGACATTTATCCCTTGAGCTACTAATATTCTAGTACTATACTGCAACTACTGTAATACATACCTCTCTGTAGCATTGTCAGAAACTACATGGCTCCTACTGCAATACTTAAAAGCTTGTTTTCATAACTAGATTTTCCTGGTAGAGCTGAAGGCAAAATATGTAAATAGTGACATTTAGGATTTAGGTAAGTCATCTGCTCAATTATTATTGTTGAGTCTTGGTTATCAGTGTCTAAGATTTTAGTTTATTTAAATGTAGCAGCAGTAGCTTCACTGTGGGTCCACAGCTGTTGAGTTGAAAAGAGAAGAGAGCCCTGGTGCTGTCCATCTCTTTGGGTACACAGTTTCTGTCTACCAGGTTCTCCTTCACTTATGATGGCCAGAGAAATGTTAGCCACCACAATTATCCTGACATCAGTTGAACACACTGTAGAGAGATGTGTTTTAGCAATTTAGCCAAAAAAAGACTTACCTGCTGCGTGACAACTGGGTAGACATAAAAAGGCACCTTCACAGTGTAGCATAGACTGTATATGCGTGTATATTTATATAAAATGTAATATTAACGTCTATGGAGCGTAGCCAGTGTTGTTGGGCTAGCCACAATTTTTTTGTGATGTTGTGGCTGTTTGTATTTTTAAGGATCACTGTAAATACTTGCCAATTCAACGTCTTCAGGGATACATCCAAGGTAGACTAAACATATGTTCAAGAACGGTTTGGTTTTTAACCAAAACATAGCATGGCAGGAAGGGGGTGGCCAAAGCCCTGTAAAATCATAGCCTGGTTACTCCACGATCCTCATCCACCAGGCTTTTTTCCCAGTAGAGATAAAGAACAAAACTCAAAGAGATGGCTAGTCACAAAAGAGCTTAAACACATGCAAGTTTGTGAAGGAACCCTTACAGGTAAAATATGCCAACAATTCAGATGCTGCTAGGTTAAATGTTTTTACTATTGAATGTTTACATTATTTTACCATGACCAAAATAATCTGGGTATACTGGAGAACTAGGGAGTTTAATTTGTGAACCATGAACGCATCAGTTACTTTACTTTGGGCAACCAATCCTAATGTGCATTCAATCTTTTAGGTTTGCATCATCTGACCGTCCTGTATCCGGCTTCAGCATTATAGGGAATGCCAATTTGTGCCCTATTCAACAGCGTGCACCACAAATTCCCCATTGAAACCCGTGTTGAGTTGTATGCGGTTAAGACCCAGGTACAGAACCTCAAGAGTCTCCCACATTATGTCATATGGTCCTTTATCAGTAGACATTGCACCAGTATTACAGCTTTATTTGTTGACAGTCAAGGGAAAAGAAGCCACACTATATGAGATTGTAATACAGAGCAATGTCAACATTTATAACAACCAAGCTTTGTCTGGAGAACAGAGTTGCATCGACCATCTCTACTGGAACACCATTCACCTGTAGAGAAACTCAAAACCTGCTTTGGACTAAATTCTTTACAGTCCAGGCATAGTGCAGTGGTTTACTTCTTTGCTGAATAAGTCAGGCTATCCATTTGTACAAAATACCAACCTTCATTCTTTCAAGTCAAACCTTTCTAACAAACTTCAGAGGTTCTTGGGCAGCAATTGCTCCCATCTCTGATACCTGCTATTCTGAAATTTAAAAAAAAAAACTAAAATCTAAAAGTGGCACAAAAGTAACTAGAAAAGAAATTTCATTTAACAATTGAAACCTACAGGCTTGACAGCCTTCCAGTCATCTTTGTCCCTGACTGAGAGGAGACTTCCCTCTCACAGAAATCATATTTAGTCAGCATCTGAAACTACTCTGTAAGTGAAACAATTTAAGATATATTTAAGCTTATTTCCATGTAGTAAATCACAGGTGACCTCTCTGGTAGAACAGTAGAGAGGAGAAAAAA
>NW_022605591.1:714599-715650 GCF_008692095.1 Etheostoma spectabile | reverse complement strand
AAGTGACCTTCATTCCTTCATGAATACTAATCAGGTTGAAAGTGAGCACTTATTCATTTTGAAGGACCCAAGTAGAAAATGACACACCCCACCTAGTTTGTACAGAAAAAGTCAAAAACTGTTTTGTATGCAATTTGTAAGCACATTGCAGTCAGTGTGGCAACTGAAATAAGGTTAAGAGTTTCACATGGCCCTGTAGAGGGAGAACACTGAAGCTACATTTTGCTGCATACTGCTTAGTGATGGGACACTCCTGTCCCACTGTTTTTAGAGAGTACAGGTATCAAGCTGAAATATCAAACCAGTAACTTAAGAAATGTTTTCATATTCATTAGATTGAAGGAGCAGTACTAATGAAATAAAGATTATATAAGAGTCCTGAAATACTTAATTCCCTCATAGCACATGTTGGCCTAGTGCGGTTTCAGGTATTGATGGCCTAGCAGGGTGAAGCTGTGCAGGACAGCCTCAAAGAGAGGAGCCTTCCCAGTGAAGGGGAGATCAAAAACCATCATGAAGGAGCGATCATGACACTATATGTAGATCGCCTGTGTGCACTACCTAGTTATGGTAAAAATATGAACATCGCTATTATTGTAGGTGAAATGAGCATAAATCTTAAATAACCTTCAGGAAAGCTAACACATTCTACAGCTGACCACACAGAATGGAGTAAGGCAATACTCTAAGACAAAAGTTTGTGTCTCGCATGCTAAAATGTCAGCACAATTAAAACTTAACAGGTTGTATCACACCTAAATGACCTTACCTAATGCAAAACCCAAAAGCCATAGCCAGTGATGCGTTGACAGTGTCTAAAGATAGCCTAGCTGCTAGCAAACTACACCTGCTAACCAACACAAGTCTAAGTTAACCACTTAATTGTACATTCCAACCAAACTGGAACTATGAGCTGATGTCTTCTACACACCATCTTTTAAAAAGTCAGGCTATTCACTGACCAACCAGAGGCCTTCAGGCATTACAGCCACATGTGTAGCTTATTAGCATTCAAGGATTCTTTCAATCAGTTGCAGCTGATGAGGTTAGA
>NW_022605591.1:712886-714589 GCF_008692095.1 Etheostoma spectabile | reverse complement strand
AACTTCATGGGTAGAGAAACTGACTTATAAAAGCTGGTGTGTAGCAGATAGCAGCATATAGTGCTAGTTAGGCCAGGATAGAGAAGCAAGTAAGGGGTTCACTTTAGCTTGTGTTGGTTAGAAGGTGTAGTTTGTTAGCAGGTTTAGTTTGTGAGGAGCTAGGCTAGCTTTAGACACTGCCAGCATCAGTGGCTATGGCTTTTGGGTTTTGCCTTAGGTAAGGTGCAGGATCATGGCAATTTACAAGTTGTTGGTTGCCATTAGTGTGCCTTTATGGTTTCAATTTGATATTTTTAATACATGAATTTGTCTTAACAGTGTGATCTTGCTCCTCTCTGTGTGGACAACTGCAAAATGTGATAATATTCCCAATGGTAAGAACAACTCATTATCTCACACCACACATGCCCTTCCGTCTGACTGCCTCAGTTTCTTTTTTTTAACCCACCCTCCCCAGTCACCTCAAAAAAAATTCCTTCATGTGATCACATGTACTGTGTTGTCTTGTCCGTTATGTTGTGATGTATTGTACACTCTATTACTGTCTGCATTTTTCCTTTTTTGGCAAAGCGTGTGGTGGCGCTGTTCAATAGTTGCGATCCGGAGGCTTGTTCCAACCTAAGTCAAATTCCTTGTATGTGTAATCATATCTGGCGAATAAAGCTGATTCTGATTAAAATATCTGCTTATACATGTGCATGTTAGTCCTTAATACTTTTTATTTTGATTTGAACCCATTTGTTCATGCAGGAGTTCTTCATATGGAGTGTCGTGATCGTTACTTCATGATCGCTTTTCTCTTCTACACTGGGAATGAACCTTCCTTTGAGGCTGTTGGTAAGGCTTGCACAGCATCATTACAAACTAGGGGTCAGAAACCATGAGTTGTATTGCGCTACAGGGGCTATTTAACCTTATTTTTTTTTTTTGGACTGACCTGGCAGGTTTCTACTCTTAGTAAATCTGACCAATTAAACCCAAGTATTTCACTGAATAAAGAGCGAAAATATTGTTTAAGCGGACAAAACTAGGGATTTGTCTTTCAGATGAGACAGGTGTGTACCCCATCACTAAGCAGTATGCAGCAAAGTGTGGCTACAGTGTCGCTGTTTTCCCAACATCGGAACATGTGGAGCTCCGAGCCTCTTACTTCAGCTGCCACACTGACAACAAGGTCCGTGCAAATGGCATGCATAACTGTTTTGAAGTATTTATGCACACAATGCGTAGCCTTTTTCTTTAGGGACGCATGTTTTCATAAATCTTTTTTGCTGATGTTTCAGGAGGATGAAGTGTTCACATTCAACTTTAACCTGATTGTGACACACAAAGGAAAGGAAGTTACCTATGCTTTGAACAAGACCTGTTCTCCCTCGCTACCTTGGTCTCCCAGAGAGGTCACCTGTGAGATCAACTACATGGAAGTAAGCTTGGCTGCATCTTATGTGAAGTATGTGCAATTTCCAATGTTTAGTAACCCTGGTTTATTTGTAGGTCACTGTAAGAAGTGATTTGGCCTGTCCAGGGACCAAAAAGGGTGACTGGGATGCTGTTGTCAAAACGGTATGATTTATGTCTGCTGGGAAATGTGTCAAATTTTTCATGTTCTGTTGGTGTGCATCAAATTAGTATGTACAATTAAATGACAGTTTAAATTGTTTTCTTCAGGCTTATGCCTCAGCCACTGCAGATTGGCAGGTGAT
>NW_022605591.1:712082-712876 GCF_008692095.1 Etheostoma spectabile | reverse complement strand
ACAGCAGGAGCTGTTGCCCATTAGCCTTAAAACGGCTAAGACTCATGGATATGCATTTGACTTGACAGATGGAAGGCTTGTATTTCGTACTCCGTATGGACAACCTGACTCATACAGCACTGAGGTAAACCACTAATGCAGAGTTTAGTGCATCTAGTCAATGTTTTTTGAAATTCCACATTATAACATCTAGTACAAAGCCTTTTTTATTTTTTGAGTGTCTTTCCCCCCCCCCCCTCCAGGTGAATGGTGTTCCAGTAGAGGTGGTCCATGCAACACTATTCTCCAGACAAAGCTGGGTTTTAGTCATGGTTGACCTGGTGGCTGCTTGCTCCATGCGTCAGTATTCCAATCTTTTATGCTGTGGCTTTCTTTTCTTTTTTCCTTGACATACAGCAAATAAAACTCTTACTGGTGTAATATCCCACAGACAAAGGATCACATGACAACCGTGGCCACATTATGTGGGAGACTCCTGAGGTACTGCATCCATTGGTGTCAGGTCATAACCAGATGCAGGTCAACATTGGCGTCAATGGTGAACTTGTGGAGCAGCCAGTTGCAGAGAAGAGAGGCTATATTGTGAAGCAGCACAACTCCACAGTTGAGATCAGCATCCCCTATGAGGCTGAAGGAGGATACAGGAAGGTCAGGAGGCAGGGTTATTTTTCATTACACATGTTTTAAAATGAGGGACTTCTGATCAGTTGCATATTTAAACAATTTCCTGATTGTATTCTTTTACAGAGCGTTGTGTCTGGGAACCTCTACGAGTTCTACTTTTTTCATCTCTA
>NW_022605591.1:711994-712072 GCF_008692095.1 Etheostoma spectabile | reverse complement strand
GGAGCAAATCTCACTGGATGAGGATCATGTTGACACAAGACTTCGTGTGCACAGGACACTGGCCACTCCCCTGCTGCC
>NW_022605591.1:711677-711984 GCF_008692095.1 Etheostoma spectabile | reverse complement strand
CCTGTTTTCACTGCAAACAGTAAGTCTAACAAGGCACTTGCCAAGTTGAAACTGTAATCTAAATGGCTTTTCGTTCTAGGAACCGTTTCTGAGGAGCGCACTTTCACGGTCTACCTTGGGGACATCCCTGAAGATGTTGCGTTGGCTGCAGTTCATTTGAATGGACAGGAATTTACAGTTCCCTTTACAAATGCAAGCAGATCCAACATCACAAAAGTTGTTGTTCCCAACCACACTCATGGTTACACTCTGACGGTGCCTTTTGATGACCCTGTCGTCAAGCAGCGGGTAAAAGTTCTTTTAATTA
>NW_022605591.1:711326-711667 GCF_008692095.1 Etheostoma spectabile | reverse complement strand
TTGTATCTTAAGATGTCATGCTGGTTTACACATGGGAACTTCATTTTCTTGACTCATATATTTTCTGTTCCCTTTAGTTAATCAAAAATGCAACAATTCAGCACATGCTGGACATCAACTACACACTGACAGTTCTGCCTGAAAATGAGCCTTTTTACCAAGTAGCATCAGTGATGGCGTTAACTGATGCCTGTAAGTCCCTTATTTTTAGACCTGGTCAGTCCTACTTCTGCATGAAGCAGAGTAACCCATTATGCTGTATTACAGCTCCTCCAGCCTTTGATGCCGTCTGTTCGGAGTCTGGCATCAGCTTTAAACTGGACCACCGGCCCATTGACTAC
>NW_022605591.1:711184-711316 GCF_008692095.1 Etheostoma spectabile | reverse complement strand
TCTGTATCGGCTCAGAGCTGCTGACATCAGAGCTGGCAGCTAATTACGGCTACGTCATGAGCAACAATAGCAAGAGACTGCTGCTCGAGGTGCCGCTCTTCACTCATGGCTACAAGTACAAGGTGAGAACTG
>NW_022605591.1:708755-711174 GCF_008692095.1 Etheostoma spectabile | reverse complement strand
GCATCAACACTTGTGTTTAATGGGACGTTATTTTATACATGGACATCAGTCAAAATGCTGCATGTGTTTTTAGGACATTACTTTGAAGGGCTTCTTTGGAACTTTTGAGCTCCTCATTCGGGACCATCAGACATTAGAGGTCCAAAATTCAACTGTAAAGACTTGTCGGTTCTCTGCTACTGAACTCATTGGTAAGGACTTTTTCTTTGTTTTTGCTATGAGAGCTCCATAGTTTTAGCAAGTGCTAAAACTCATTTCTCTACAGTGTGTTCGGCTGATGGAAGGATAACTGTGGTGGCTGACTTGCCTCCGGTCATCACAAGTGAAGGAGTTCCTGCTAGAATCAACCTGTTAGACCGAAACTGTGTACCCAAAGAGATGGACGGCACCAGGGCTCTCTTCTCTTTTTGGATCAACAGCTGTGGATCCTCAGTCAAGGTACTGCGGCTTACTAATGTAACTGAACTCATTAACAATTTTACATCTGGCAATATGAGCACGGAAATATTATGCTTGGTTTCTCCAGCTTGGCAAGGAGTATGTGACTTATGAAAATGAGATTTTCTTCAGCAAGAAGTTGCATGGTCCAGCTGACTCCAGCAATGCCTTTCACAGGTATATTTCAAACTCAACTAATTTGGCTAATTACACTCCCTCAACTTATTAATGCAAATGTATCCCTATCTTGTCCGGCAGGGTGACAATGCAGTGTACATATCCTCTGGCTGGCCTACTCTCAGTATACAGGTTTCGTTCTGACACAGCTGGTGTCGGCCGTATTATACAGTCTGCACACTCAACTGAAGGTTAGTGGTTTACCTGTTGAACTGAAAAATGCACATCCTTAATATATCACATGCCAACATCTGTTTGGTCTCTCTAGGTCAGAGTCCCACCATCAAGCCCACTACAGTCCTTCAAACATTGTCCACTCAAAGACATGTATTAATTCAACCTACTCAGCAGCCTTCTGCTCAGTACATCAAAGTATCCAGCTTTCCAAACAATGTCTCGAGGAACGCATCTAGCTTTCCAGGGAACAAATCGAGTGTTCAAGGAAACGTATCTAGCTTTCCATACATTGTCTCAGAGGTATCAAGCGTTCTAAACGACGACTCAAACGTATTTAACTTTCCAAACGGTGTTTCAGATGTATCCAGCTTTCCAACCAGTGTCTTGAGGAATGCCTCTAGCTTTCCAGGGAACTTATCAGGCATTCCCAACAATGTCTCAAAAGTAACAAAGCCCACTGCAGTGCTTCAAACATCAGAGTCTACAACCAGATGCACCCAAAGAGCTGTTTCCATGCGACCTGCTTTCCGGCCTTCTGCTGAATACATCAAAGTATCCGGCTTTCCTAACGATCTTTCAAAGAAAGTATACTGCTTTCTAAATGACGTCTCTAAGAAAGTATCCAGCTTTTTAAATGATGTCTCAATGACAGCATCTGTCTTTTTAAATGATGTCTCAGTGACAGCATCTGGCTTATTAAACAATGTCTCAATGACAGTATCCAGCAACGATGTCTCAAAAGTGGTAGGTTTGTTCCTTATCTGAAATTTGGGTAATTTGTCCTCTTTGTAATCCTGTTAAATTTTTTTATTTTTCTTCAACAGGAGCCAGAGGGTCATCCAACGCTAAAGTGATTTCTTCATTTGATGTGTTTTAAAGGTATTAAAAAGTAAAGCTCAAATTTATATCTCAAATGCTCTTGACTCTTTATTGTCACAGTAACATTAACAAATGTTAATGTGAGTTGTTATAAATGAAAATCTGGGTCGTTACTGGTAACCAGTGAAAGGTTAAACAGGGCTGATATGATGTCTTTTAGTATGTTGCAAGATAAGCAGTTGCATTTTGTACAAACTGAAGGCTTGATATTGTCTTTTAGCTTAAACTTGAATACAACGCATTACAATCTGAGAAATCACAGCAGGAATGACTATTAAGATGATATTAAGATTTTTTTTTTTTTCTTTTTTTATAAATAGAAGTCATCGTCAGTGACTGCTGGTTTAACATTTGTAGACTGGGAGCCAAGATATTGTTTACAATACGGATTGACTTTAAGGGACTGAAAAGAATTTTTCAAATGGCAGGTGGCGCTATTGGGACTTTATTGCTGTCAGACAAGACTGATGGTGGCTGCCAGAGTCACTAGGCTCGTCCGGCATGTGCCAGGTCTGCGCAGAATCGATAATCAGCGCCCGTTGCATGCGGTTAGCCCCGTTTCGCAATGTCAAGGATCCTTCCTTGGTAGGACTCGTCCTTCCGAGGAAGGATCCTTCAGGAGGAGGTCAGAGTCCTCCTTAGCATTTGGAGAACATGTCCAATGGAACCGGCTATCAAGTGCACGTCATTGCGGGCTGTCGTCACTTAATTTTTTTTGCTGCGTTTCAAAACACTGGATGAAATGGTT
>NW_022605591.1:708616-708745 GCF_008692095.1 Etheostoma spectabile | reverse complement strand
TTAACTGTGCTGTTTAATTATGCTGTTGGGATGTAGAAATGAATCGGCAGCAGTTTCTTAATGTCACGGAAGGATCCTCCAAAGCTAGGAGGAGGACGCTACGTCATCAACGTCCGTCAAAGGACCGTT
>NW_022605591.1:708440-708606 GCF_008692095.1 Etheostoma spectabile | reverse complement strand
GGATCCTCCGAATTCCTCCAAGGACGGAGTCCTTCATTCGGAAATTTCCCATTGACAGAAAAGGATGCCGTACATTTGTTATCACCGTTAATATTTTACATTAATGTCAAGCTTAACGCATTAAAGCTTGTACAAATTGCTATAATTAGGTAGATACACCCCGAGC
>NW_022605591.1:708284-708430 GCF_008692095.1 Etheostoma spectabile | reverse complement strand
CTAACTGAACCTGTCAGTTAACATTGGGCTGTTAGCTAGCTAGGTTGCTGTCTATGTAAAGTTGAATGTATGGTGGCATGTTCATTTCTTTATATGCCGTTATCATAAATGCGTAACGTTAGCAGAGATTTAGAAAGTATGTTTAT
>NW_022605591.1:708009-708274 GCF_008692095.1 Etheostoma spectabile | reverse complement strand
ATCTGTAGACGGGAGGTAACACTGCACCGTGTTAACTTCACCAGCACCATTCAACGAAAGCTGACATGTATGAGTACTTTCCCGTGTAATAACGGTATGTTATAACATTCATAACGTAAACATCTTTATGTTGTGTTAATTGTCTTTTAACAGGGACTAACGGAGGCGGTCACCAAGGACGGCAAAGCCAACAACCAGCAGGGAGACAGAGGCCAAAGAGAGATGTTGAATACATTTGCTATATTAAGGATTGTCTTTCTAACAA
>NW_022605591.1:706895-707999 GCF_008692095.1 Etheostoma spectabile | reverse complement strand
TTTAAATTAACTGGTTTGTCCGTGTCATTAAGTTTTTTGGCTTGTGTATATAATATAAACTGTTTAGCTACACATAATGCCACACAGGCATTGTATGACACACAGGTGCATGTGGTTCTGCAGAGGGCATGGCTGGCATCACTCAACACAGCCGAGTGTGCGTTCAGCAAAAGCAAGGTGAAATTTCTCAGACACATCTTGGCTGATGGGATAAGGCCAGATCCAGAAAAGACACGTGCCGTACTCAAGATGGATTTGCCACATAACATCAGTGAGCTCAGGAACTTTCTGGGCATGATAAATCAACCAGGCAAGTATGTGCCCAAACTAGCTGAAAAAGATAAAGACCTTAGAGACCTGCTGTCAAAAAAAGAGCCTGAGGTATTGGGGGCCTGACCATCATAAGGCATTTACCAGCCTCAAACAAGAGTAATTGTCCAAGCCGGTCCTGCTGTTGTATGAACCAAACAAAGAACTTAAAATCTCAACCAATGCCTCGTCATATGGACTAGGAAGTGTACTCCTGCAGAAATGGCAAGGGACCTGGGTGCCGGAGCAGCGCTATATTCAAGTGGAGAAAGAAGCACTGGCCCTGACCTGGGCATGTGAAAGATTTAGTGCCTTCATCATCGGTCTCCATTTTAAGCTGGAGACAGACCACAAATCCCTTGTGAGCCACCTGATCCATCTTACTTTTATGCCAGTTTTTTAAAAGAACATTGAATTCTTCTCTGCTTCTCTTTATAGTTGTCAGATTAATTTACCATATAATCATTAATATAATAAAACTAGAGGGAGGCAGGGCAGTACCAGCCTCCTCTCTTTATCCTGTCTCTCTTAATTATGCTGTCATAGTTGTAGACTGGTGGGGGACTTCCTTTGAAACACTGAGTTCTCTCCTTTATCTTTTCATTTGTGTGCATCCATGTCCCAGAAATGCTTGTTACTAACTTAGCTCTGGGGAGTCCTCATGTTCTTTTCCCCCAGCATGTTTCTTTGGACCAGGATCATGGTTGCAGCTGTCACTGGGGTCCTGCTACACGTCCTGCGATGCCCTGCTACATCCTGCTACGCTCTGCGGTGCCTTGTAATGCCGCACAGTGC
>NW_022605591.1:706689-706885 GCF_008692095.1 Etheostoma spectabile | reverse complement strand
CATGAACTACAAACTACTATTTTTTTAAGTCACTGTTCCATTATCTTTAATTGTGACTATTATTGCCACTATTCATTTCAACCCCAACTGGTTGTCAGACACCGCCTACCAAGAGCCTGGGTCAGTCCCAAGTTTCTTCCTAAAAGGGAGTTTTTCCACATAGACTAGGACTTGTGTGTCCTCGCTGTACTTGGCT
>NW_022605591.1:706565-706679 GCF_008692095.1 Etheostoma spectabile | reverse complement strand
ACGTCATTATCTCCTGAGAGAAGATGGTGGGACTGTCAGAGAAACCCTGTGGCAGCCTGGTGTAAGTGTACCTTTTTCCCTCAAAGGTGAAACCGAACCAGTGCCGTGAGTTCT
>NW_022605591.1:697382-706442 GCF_008692095.1 Etheostoma spectabile | reverse complement strand
CCTTATTTATCTGTCTAAGGTCATGTACTAAACGCCATGACTCGTCTGGTTTCTTAACTGGAAAAATGGGCGTGTTACATTCACAGGCGGGGTCCTCAACTAGAATGCCTGCTGCCTTCATGTTCTGCACGACAGGGGCAATTCCTTTAATTGCATCGGGCTTTAGGGGGTACTGTCTTACTCTTGGCCTGTAGGATGTCTTAGCATGTACTTCTACTGGTTTAGCAGTCTTTAGTAAACCTACATCTGTTTTGCCTGTAGACCAAAATGTTTGGGGGACTGCTGAAAATGGGTCAACATTTGTTTCAGCAGTGAAAAGCTGTTGTGGTCATGCGTCGAGGTGAATGGTTGGTTTAGTAACTGTCACCCAGTGGACTCCTGTCCGGGTTACTTTCCCTATGCCCTCTAGTGTGCATTCGTCTCCAAGGGGTCCGGGACCCCACTTTTCTTCTCTGAGTGTTGCCAGTCTGGTCACTAGGCCTCCAAGCTGGGGCCATCCTCTGGTATCTGATGACCTGGCCAGTGAGACGTGTGGTTTTCCATATGCTTTGTAGAGGGCTTTGATTGGCTCTGGTAACATCACTGTGGCTGCTACATCTCCTTTCTGGGTAACATAGACATAGTCTACTGTGACTGTCTGTGGGCCTAGCTTCTTGAACTGTTCTTCATAGCTAACCACACTATTGATCTTATTCTCAAAGGGGTTATCAAAGAAAGGGTCTACATAACCTAGGGAGGCGTGGCTGTTCAGGCCTCTCATATTTCATGGTCACATGCAATGGCCATTCCTTTTGAGGAATGATGCCTGTTTTCTCTGATATATCTTCAATAGGTGATCTACAACGGACCTAGGGCCCGTGGTGGCAAGGTCCAGGGCGAAGAATCGCTTTGGCGTTCCTCGTCCTTCATGGACATAGGCTGAAGTCATTTTTTCTGGCCTCATTCCTCTTTTAGTGGGGACTAATGCTATTTGTCAGTTGTTTCATTAGGTCCCTCCCTAGCAGATTTACTGGGCAATCTGGACTGATAAAATTCTGCTGTATGGGCTTCGCCATCTTCGTCTAGTACAGAGATTGGTTTAGAGATTTTTAACAATTGTGATTTACCATTAGCTGATACTACGGCTATCCATTTGTGGCCTGGCCTTACTGTGGGGTTTCTATCTTTTAGCACTGTCCTATCTGCCCCTGAATCAAATAAAAACTTTACTCTTTCTCCTCCAATGGTGAGAGTGTAATAAGGTTTTTCGTCTTCTTTCAGGGATAGGGAAAATATTTGAGTCAAGTCCAATATTTCTACGGGTTTTCCTTGGTTTGGGTCGTCGTCTTCTGTGGGAGTTGGCTTGAATCTTCAGTTTGCGTCAATCCTCAATTCATCCATCTTGGTGGTACTCTGGTTATGAGGTGGGGGTCGGAGAAGCGCGTCGCTTCTCTCGTCTGTCCTTGCCGGACTCTGGCATTCTCGACTATATGGCCTGGTTTTGTCGCAGTTGTAGCAGCGGTTGTGTTTTGGCTTTTGACCTTTCCCTTGGCCTTTTCTTTTGTGGCCCTTGGTAAAAAGCCGTGGCTGTAACCAGCTTGGCCACGTGCATGCAGTTGGTGTCAGCGTTTTTAATTATGCAGGACCTCCTGGCATGTGCTGCCCATTCCCATTAGCTGTGGCGAGGGTGGCAGTCCTCCAACCAACCTGGTGTTTTCTGACAAAGTCGGCTTGGCAGTCTCATGTTGTTCAAGAGTTGTTGTTTTAGCTGACTGATGTTCCTTCCGCACTCCCGTCACTACCAGCCCGCTGTTTGCTTGAAAACATCTTCCAGTCTTCCTCGAACTGATAGACGTCTACCGGACCAACCTAAGGCCCCGTCCTGCGAAGGGTGGACGGCTGGTCGACAGATTTTTCGGCCTACGTCGCGCGGTCCTGGTCTTCTCATCTGTTGACTTCCCGGGTTTCGGCACCCAGAAATGTCAGGTTCATAACACTTTTAACTTACTAAATAACACGATCAAGCAAAAAAAGCCAGACGGCAAATGTGTATTAAAAACATTGCAAGAGGGAGAATCAGAATAGCCACCTATCTGCAGCATGCCTTTCTAGACCTCCGGGGATTTCTCTGCAGTTCTCTTGCTTTATTGAAAGTCAACACATAGAGATAACAAGAGGACAGAAAGAAGGACATCTTTATTTGGTTTATGGCTACCTAAAAGAACCTCCTCTGACTGACCTCGGATCTAAGGACACTGGTTATCTCTATGACACTCCACAGCGAGACATTATTGCCTCTTGGTTATGCACAGCAACTAAAGAAACAACACAGACACAGTTTGAAAGAAAAGCAGTATTGTTTAAATGTGCATTTAAGATTATAAATATAGTAGCATATAAGTTCATTTGAAATCAGGTATGATATTAATCATGAAAGCTATAATGAACAGCATAATATTGTAAGACACTACTGCAGAAAATAGAAATAAAAGATTTATAAAAAGTGAATTTCTCTGTCAAACCCCATATAAGGATGTCATCTATGTGCAGACGACTTCTCCTACGCTTTCTGTCACTTCAGTCACCATATGATAGGCGGTTGAAGTAGCGCCCCACATGGGGTGATAAAAGTGATGTAAATGGGCACGTCTTTTGATAATGGTTTCTGCCAAACCCCATCTTGGCATCCAATTTGTGAATATCTTTGCACCAACAGCATGTCACAGACCTTTCCCGCACACTGCTTTGTTAAGGGGGCAAGACGTTTCACAAATCTGATTTTGTCCTTCAATTTCTTTGGTGTGACCACTATGCCAAAGCACCGCTCTGTTGGCTGCTGACTCCTAGCTGCTCCATGTGCTGTAGTTCCTCTTCGACTTTGAGGCACTTTCAAGACAAAGGCTTGGGCCTCTGGTCTGAGCTAAATTGTGTACTGCTGCTGTACTCAATCAACCCCGCTGCACAGCTTGGGTATTGTTTTACACAGACAAGTCATGCTATCTACTTTGGCTACAAGTCTGAGGCAGATTTACTTAGCAGATCCTCTTCAGGTGCTCACTTCAATGTCCTCTGTGGTGCATTTACCCACCACAGAGTATTTTTCTGGCTACATCCAATACAGCGGTACAGTGCCTAGCCTAAACAGTGCTTTTTTAAATCTGAGGTGAGGTTGTATGCGGTGCCACAGCAAATCTGTCGTACAACCGCGCTCTAATCTGTGTATGACAAACATCAGCCCTTATCAATCTGTGAACCTCACATTAGTATGTATGATACGTCTGCAGATTTGGATGGCCCCAGAGCTTGCTGGTTAAATTTAGCTTTTCACAATTTGGCACAAAAGCCTTTGTGATGCCGTTGCGACCAAGTTACCATTTTCAGTTCATATATTGCATTTTTGGGGATATTTAGCACCTTTTAACACACCTGCCTCATCCCCCATGCAATTAGTATGTTCACCTTGATCAGTATCTATTGCTTATCCAGGTAACTAGCTACTGAAGTAACTGAACCATCTTCTCCACTTTAACCTGGTCCTGTGTACTTTGAAGTCTGAGATTCCGGTGGGTTTGAGAACATAATGCTGTCGCGGGTCGTTCTGTGGCCCGCTGCTTGCTTTCCTTGTTGAGTATTACATGCTTTGCCAAGTTCTCTTGCTTGCGCTTCTCCACATAAGTTCTTCCACAGCCGCCCATTGTCCCTATACTTTCGCTCACTGTATCAACCACATCATGTAGGGATCTAAGATATGGATAAGACGCGGCGGGATGATTCACAATGGCTTCAACCATCTTGCACTACAACCCGGTTTTGCCCTCTACTGCCCCCAGCAGTGTACCAGAATCACACCCACCTGTCTCAGAGCTTGAGCACATTGACTGTTCTAAGGACCCGGCTCAAACTGAAGATTGTCAGGCTTTGTATCATGAGAGTCCGAGACTTTAGAATCTTAAAAAAAGAAATTCCCAAATTATCCAAGCATTTTCCCACGTCTTGGGCAATGTGTTTCCATTTTACTATGTTGGAATGTGTCATTGCAGTCCTGAAAACATCCTTTGACCTCGTAAAGCACTAACATACAGCACTCCCACATAGGTTAATTTCAGTCTAAAATCCTCAGGCTAGGTCCAACTTAGGAGCCTGCTTAAATCAACGTTCAAAACACATGGCTCTTTGGACCCACTTTAGGTACAACTTTTTAAATATTCTCAAGTGACAGTTAAGATCATTTAAGAAACACCTTTTATTGAGCTTTACATTTAAAACACCCTGAAATCACAATCCAAATTATGGATTCACTCACATTCGGATGACCCTCTGGCTCCTGTTGAGAGAATAGGAATTACAAAAAGAAAAAACAAACAAAATTTCAGATAAGTAACAACCTACCTACTTTGGACATTTAGAAGCTGGATGCGTTTGTTGAGTACATCGTTAAAAGCCAGATGCGTCTTTGATATATTGTTAGAAAGTTGGATACTTCTTTGAGACATCCTTAAGAAAGCTGGATATGTTCTTTGAGACATTTGGAAAGCTGACACATTCTCTGGGAAGCTGGATACTTCAGGACATTGTTGGAAAGCTGAACATGTTCCCTGGGAAGCTGGATACTTCAAGACATTGTTGGAAAGCCCGGCTGTGTTTGAGACATTGTTGGAAAACGGGATATATTCTTTGGAATGCTGGCAAAGTTTTCTGAAAAACTGTCTAGTTTTCCGAGACATGTTTGGAATGCTGGATACTTTCTTTAGAAAGCTGGCTATGTTCTTTGAGACATTTAGAGAGCCAGACACTTTCTTGAGAATTGTTTAGAATGCTAGCTGTGTTTTCAAGATAATGTTTGGAAAGCTGATATATTTCTCTGAAAAACTGAACATTTTTCTTCAGTCGCCGTCGTTTGGAACGCTGGATGGTTCTTGGAAAGCTGGAGGTGTTCTCTGAAAAGCTTGCAATGTTTTTTGAGACATTGTTTGAAACTTGGATACTTTGATATACTGGGAAGCAGATGCCTTTACATGTTGAATTGAAACATGTCTTTCACGGACAATGTGTTGAAGCATGTTGTTGGCTTGATGGTGGGACTCAGTAGACCTAAGTATGAACAGACAGATGTTGGCATGTATATTAGGATGTTTTTTTCAGTTCAACGGGCAACCACCAACCTTCACTGGAGTGTGCAGATGCACAATATACCCACACCCAGCTGTTCAGACTCAAACCTATTCAAAAAGAGACGCAACAGTCCCAGAGATGTACACTGCATCTCACCCTGCAAAAAAGAAATAGCATATGTGTGCATTGAGAAGTGAGGGAGCGGTATTAGCAAAAATTGTTGAGTTTAAAACATACCTGTGAAAGCATTGCTGGATCAGCTGGACCATCAACTTTTTGCTGAAGAAAATCTCATTTTCTATTCCCATACTCCTTGCCAAGCTGGAGACACCAAGAAACATTTGGGTGTTCATATTTCAGATATAAAATTGTTAGTGTTCATTACATTAGTACCAGCAGTACCTGACTGTGGATCCACAGCTGTTGATTGAAAAGAGAAGAGAGCCCTGGTGCCATCCATCTCTTTGGGTACACAGTTTCGGTCTACCAGGTTGATCCTAGCAGGAACTCCTTCACTTGTGATGACCAGAGGCAAGTCAGCCACCACAGTTATCCTTCCATCAGCCGACACACTGTGAGAAATGAGTTTTAGCACTTGCTAAACTATGGAGCTCTCATACAAAAACAAGAAAAAAGTCCTTACCAATGAGTTCAGTAGCAGAGAACCGACAAGTCTTTACAGTTCTTTTGGACCTCTAATGTCTGATGGTCCCGAATGGAGATCAAAGTAGTCCAAAGAGCCATTCAAAGTAATGTCCTAAAAACACATGCAGCGTTTTGACTAATGTCCATGTAACAAATAAATCCCATTTAACACAAGTGTTGATGCTTCCAGTTTCCCCTTGTACTTGTAGCCATGAGTGAAGAGCGGCACCTCGAGCAGCAGTCTCTGCTATGTTGCTCATGATGTACCTGCTTGCTGCCAGCTCTGATGTCAGCAGCTCTGAGCCGTACAGATCTCCCACAGTAGTCAATGGCCGGTGGTCCAGTTTAAAGCTGATTCCAGACGCCAAACAGAAGCATCAAAGGCTGGAGGAGCTGTAATACAACACATAGTTTACTCTGCTCATGCAGAAGTAGACTGACCAGGTCTAAAATAAGGGACTTACTTATACATGTAACTATCGTTACACCATCACTGATGCTACTTAGTAAAAAGGCTTTTTTCAGGCCGAACAGTCAGTGTGTAGTTTATGTCCAGCATGTGCTAATGTTGCATTCTTGATGAATTAAACAGAAAATAGTTAGTCAAGAGGATAAGTTCCCATGCGTAGAGCAGCATGAAATCTGAAGGGTACAACCACAATGCAAAGAACTTTTAACCCGCTGCGAGCACAGGGTCATCAAAGGTTAGTGTGATGAACCATGAGTGTGGTTTTGTGATGTTGTCGTTGCTTGTATTTTAAAACTTTAAATTCTGTCCATTCAAATGAAACGCAGCCACACAACGTCTTCAGGACGTCGGATAGACTGAATGCCGCTCTTAGAAACTGTTCCTGAAAAAAGCCATTTAGATTAGTTTCTTCAACCTGGCAAGTCCTTGTTAGACTTACTGTTGCAGTGAAAACAGGGCGTGGCAGCAGGGAGTGTGCCAGTGTCCTTGTCACACGAGTCTTGTGTTACATGATCCCCATCCAGTGAGATTTGCTCCAAGTAGAGATGAAAGATGTAGAGGTTCCCAGATGCAATGCTCTTGAAAGAATAAGTCAGAATTTATCTGGATCAGAAGTCCTCACATTTTAAAAACTGTGGAATGAAAAATAACCCAGCCTCCTGACCTTCCTGTATCCTCCTTCAGCCTTATAGGGGATGCTGATCTCAACTGTGGAGTTGTGCTGTCTTCACAATATAGCCGCTCTTCTCTGCAACTGACTGCTCCACAAGTTCACCATTGACCCAGTTGACCTGCATCCTGTTTATGACTGACACCAATGGATGCAGCACCACAGAGTCTCCCACTAATGTACCACTGTTGTCATATGATCCTTTGTCTGTGGGATATTACACCAGTATTAGTTTTGCTGCTATGTCAAAAAAGAAAAAAAAAAAGCTCACAGTATAAGATTGTATACTCACATGGAGCAAGCAGCCACCAGTACCCTGACTAAAACCCAGCTTTGTCTGGAGAATAGTGTTGCATGGACCACCTCTACTGGAACACCATTCACCTCGGGGGAGAGGGGCACTCAAATTAAAATCCAGCTTTGTACTAAATCTTTCCATAACATTCTGGAATTTCAAAAAACAGGACTAGATGCCCTAAACTCTGCATTCAGTGGTTTACCTCAGTGTTTATGAGTCAGGTTGTCCATGCGGAGTACGAAATACAAGCTTCCATTTGTCAAGTCAAATCATATCCATGCGTCTTAGCCGTTTTAAGGCTGATGGCAACAGCTCCTGCTGTTGCTGCTGAACCATCACCTGCCAATCCGCGTGGCGAGGCATAGCCTGAAGAAAACACATTGTTTAAACTGCCATTTAGGTTGTAAACAAGATGACAAATTTCACACATTTCCTACAGACATAAACATACCGTTTTGACAACAGCATCCCAGTCACCCTTTTTTGTCCCAATTGACAGGTCACATCACTCCTCACAGACACCTACAAAAAATCAGGTTAGTAAACATTGGAAATTGCACATATTTCACATAAGATCAGCCAAGCTTACTTCCATGTAGTGACCTCACAGTGACCTCTCTGGGGACCAGGTGATAGAGGAGAACAGGTCTTGTTCAAAGCTAGGTGACTCTCTTTCCTTTGTGTGTCACATCAGGTTGAGTTGATGTGAACACTTCATCCTCCTGAACGTCAGTAAGATGTATGAAAATGGTGTGTCCCTGAACAAAAGCTACACATTGTGTGCATAATATTCAAACAGTTATGCATGCCATTTGTACGGACCTTGTTGTCACCGTGGCAGCTGAAGTAAGAGGCTCGGACTCCACATGTTCCATGCAGGGAAAACACCACACTGTAGCCACACTTTGCTGCATACTGCTTAGTGATGGGGTACACACCTGTCTCCTCTGAAGACACGTCCCTAGTTTGGTCCACTCACCAATATTTTTCACTCTTTAAATTCAATGAGTCACTTGGTTTAATTGGTCAGTTTTACTGAAAGTAAAAATCTGCCCGGTCAGTCTTAGAAATATCTAAATAAGGCTTAATAGCCACGGTAGCCAAATAGTGTGATCACACATGGTTTCTAGTTTGTAATGACGCTGTGCAAGCCTTACCAACAGCCTCAAAGGAAGGTCATTCCCAGTGTAGAAGAGAGTCAACAGCTATCATGAAATAACGATCACACGACACTCCATATGAAGAACTCCTGCATGACAATGGGTTAAAATCAAAATAGTGCTAAGGACTAACATGCATTGTTTAAGCAGATGTTTCATTCTTACCATTGGGATACATGACATTTGCAGTTTGTCCACACAGACAGGAGCAGGTTAAACTTTAAGACAAATCATGTATAAAAAACATCTATAATTGAACCATAGGTACACTATGGCAACCAACAGCTTGTAAATTGCCATGATCCAACACCTTACCTAAGAAACCCAAACCATAGCCACTGATGTTAGCAGTGCTAAAGCTAAGCCTAGCTGCTAGCAAACTACCCCCTGCGAACCAACAAAGCTAAAGTGAACCACTTGCTTGCTTTCTCTCTATCCTGGCCTAACTGCACTATGGGCTGCTGTCTGCTACACACCATCTTTATAAGTCAGTTTCTCTTACCCATGAGTTTAAAGGCAACTCTAACCTCATCACTGCAACTGATGAAAGAATCCTTGAATGCTAATAGCTACACAGTGTGCTGTAACACCTGAAGGCCTCTGGTTGGGTGGTAAATAGCCTAACTTTTTAAATGCTGGTGTGTGGCAGATAGCAGCATATTTCAGTGGGGGTTCAAGTTATCAACAAGCAAATCATGTTAGCATGGTCACCAAGAGCGTAATTGCC
>NW_022605591.1:697196-697357 GCF_008692095.1 Etheostoma spectabile | reverse complement strand
AATTGTGATTTACCATTAGCTGATACTACGGCTATCCATTTGTGGCCTGGCCTTACTGTGGGGTTTCTATCTTTTAGCACTGTCCTATCTGCCCCTGAATCAAATAAAAACTTTACTCTTTCTCCTCCAATGGTGAGAGTGTAATAAGGTTTTTCGTCTTC
>NW_022605591.1:697070-697176 GCF_008692095.1 Etheostoma spectabile | reverse complement strand
TTTGAGTCAAGTCCAATATTTCTACGGGTTTTCCTTGGTTTGGGTCGTCGTCTTCTGTGGGAGATTGGCTTGAATCTTCAGCTTGGCGTCAATCCTCATATTCATC
>NW_022605591.1:692555-697060 GCF_008692095.1 Etheostoma spectabile | reverse complement strand
TGGTACTCTGGATTATGAGGTGGGGGTCGAGAGAAGCGTCGCTTCTCTCGTCTGTCCTTTGCGGACTCTGGGCATTCTCGAGCTATATGGCCTGGTTTGTCGCAGTTGTAGCAGCGGTTGTGTTTTGGCTTTTGACCTTTCCCTTGGCCTTTTCTTTTTGGCCCTTGGTAATAAGCCGTGCTGCTAACCATAGCTTGGGCCACTGCATGCAGTTGGGTGTCAGCGTCTTTAATCTTTTAATTATGCAGGACCTCCTGAGCATGTGCTGCCCATTCCATTAGCTGGGCGAGGGTGGCAGTCCTCCAACCAACCTGGTGTTTTCTGACAAAGTCGGCTATGGCAGGTCTCATGTTGTTGAGTCAAGTCCTCCTTAGCATTGGAGAACATGTCCAATGGAACCGGCTATCAGTTGCACGTCATTGCGGCTGTCGTCACTTAATTTTGTTTTGCTGCGTTTCAAAACCATGGATGAAATGGTTGTGGGAGTGTTAACTGTGCTGTTTAATTATGGTCGTGTTGGGATGTAGAAATATCGGCAGCGTTTCTTAATGTCACGAAGGATCCTCCAAATCGTGAGGAGGACGCTACGTCATCAACGTCCGTCAAAGGACCGTTCCAATTCGAGGATCCTCCGAATTCCCTCCAAGGACGGAGCCTTCATGTTCGGAATTTCCCATTGACAGAAAAGGAGGCCGTACATTTGTTATCACCGTTAATATTTTACATTAAGTCAACTTACGACCATTAAAGCTTGCCATTGGCTATATTAGGTATACACCCCGAGCTAACGTTACTACTGAACCTGTCAGTTAACATTGGGTGTTATGCTAGCTAGGTTCTGTCTATGTAAGTTGAATGTATGGTGGCATGTTCATTTCTTTATTGCCGTTATCATAAATGCGTAACGTTATCAGAGTTAGAAAGTATGTTTATCACTGGTTGTATCTGTAGCGGGACGGTAACACTGCACCGTGTTAACTTCCACCAGCACCATTCACGAAGCTGAATTTATGAGTACTTTCCCGTGTATAACGTATTTTATAACATTCATAACGTAAACATCTTTAATGTTGTGTATTGTCCTTTTAACAGGACTACGGAGGCGGTCACCAAGGACGGCAAAGCCAACAACCAGCAGGGAGACAGAGGCCCAAAGAGATGTTGAATACATTTTCTATAATTAAGGATTGTCTTCTAACAATAATGCTTTAAATTAACTGGTTGTCCGTGTCATTAAGTTTTTTTGGCTTGTGCTATATAATAAACTGTTTAGCTACACATAATGCCACACAGGCATTGTATTCACACACGGTGCATGTGGTTCTGCAAGGCATGGCTGCATCACTCAACACAGCCGAGTGTGCGTTCGGCAAAACAAGGTGAAATTTCTCAACACAGCTTGGCTGATGGATAAGGCCAGATCCAAAAAGACACGGCCGTCTCGATGATGATTGCCACATAACATCAGTAGCCAGGAACTTTCTGGGCATATAATCAACCAGGCAAGTATTGTCCCCAAACTAGCTGAAAAAGATAAAGACCTTAGAGACCTGCTGTCAAAAAAAGAGCCGAGGTATTGGGGGCCTGACCATCATAAGGCATTTACCCAGCTCAAACAAGAGTAAGTTGTCCAATCCGGTCCTGCTGTTGTATGAACCAAACAAGCCTTAAAATCTCAACGCATGCCTCGTCATATGGACTAGGAATGTGTACCCTGCAAAATGCAAGGGACTTGGGTGCCGGAGCAGCGCTATATTCAAGTGGGAAGAGCACTGCCCTCACCTGGGCATGAAAGATTTATGCCTTCCACATCGGTCCTCCATTTTAAGCTGGAGACAGACCACAAATCCTTGTGAGCCCCCGATCCAGTCTTACTTTTATGCCATTTTTTTAAAAACTTGAATTCTTCTCTGCTTCATCTTTTGATTGTCGACATAATTTACCATATACTCATTAATATAATAAAACGAGAGGGAGGCAGGGCAGTACCATCTCCTTCTATCCTGTCTCTCTATTATGCTGGTCATAGTTTAGACTGGGTGGGACTTCCTTTGAACACGCTGATTCTCTCTCTCCTTTCTATTTCATTGTGTGCATCCTTCCCAAAATGCTTGTTACTACTTAGCTCTGGGCGTCCTCATGTTCTTTTCCCCAGCATGTTCTTTGGACCAGGATCATGGTTGCAGCTGTCACTGGGGTCCTGCTACACGTCCTGCGATGCCCTGCTACAATCCTGCTACGCTCTGCGGTGCCTTGTAATGCCGCACAGTTGCGCCTGCTATGGCCATGACACTCAACTCACTATTTTTTTAAGTCACTGTTCTATCTTATTGGACTATTATTCCACTATTCATTCAAACCCCAATGGTTTCAGACAACCGCCTACCAAGAGCCTGGTGTCAGTCCCAAGTTTCTCCTAAAAGGGATTTTTTCCACATAGACTAGGACTTGTGTGTCCTCGCTGTACTTGGCTCCTTCCATGCACGTCATTATCTCCTGAGAGAAGATGGTTGGACTGTCAGAGAAACCCTGTGGCAGCCTGGTGTAAGTGTACCTTTTTCCCTCAAAGGTGAAACCGAACCAGTGCCGTGAGTTCTTGTGTAGTGGTATGGAGAAGAAGGCGTTGCTCAGATCCACTACAGTGAACCATTTGTGTTCAGCTTTCAAATTGTTCAGTAAGGTGTGGGGGTCGGGTACACATGGGGCTCTAGTCTGGACTGCCTTATTTATCTGTCTAAGGTCATGTACTAAACGCCATGACTCGTCTGGTTTCTTAACCGGAAAAATGGGCGTGTTACATTCACAGGCGGGGTCCTCAACTAGAATGCATGCTGCCTTCATGTTCTGCACGACAGGGGCAATTCCTTTAATTGCATCGGGCTTTAGGGGGTACTGTCTTACTCTTGGCCTGTAGGATGTCTTAGCATGTACTTCTACTGGTTTAGCAGTCTTTAGTAAACCTACATCTGTTTTGCCTGTAGACCAAATGTTTGGGGACTGCTGAAAATGGTCACCATGTTGTTTCAGCAGTGGAAAGCTGTTGTGGTCCATGCGTCGAGGTAATGGTTGGTTTAGTAACTGTACCCCAGTGGACTCCTTCCGGGTTTACTTTCCCTATGCCCTCTATGTTGCATTCGTCTCCAAGGGTCTCCGGACCCCCACTTTTCTTCTCTGAGTGTTGCCAGTCTGGTCACTAGGCATCCAAGCTGAGGCCATCCTCTGGTATCTGATGACCTGGCCAGTGAGACGTGTGGTTTTCCATATGCTTTGTAGAGGGCTTTGATTGGCTCTGGTAACATCACTGTGGCTGCTACATCTCCTTTTTGGGTAACATAGACATAGTCTACTGTGACTGTCTGTGGGCCTAGCTTCTTGAACTGTTCTTCATAGCTAACCACACTATTGATCTTATTCTCAAAGGGGTTATCAAAGAAAGGGTCTACATACCTAGGGAGGCGTGGCTGTTCAGGCCTCTCATATTTCATGGTCACATGCAATGGCCATTCCTTTTGAGGAATGATGCCTGTTTTCTCTGGAATATACTTCAATAGGTGATCTACAACGGACCTAGGGCCCGTGGTGGCAAGGTCCAGGGCGAAGAATCGCTTTGGCGTTCCTCGTCCTTCATGGACATAGGCTGAAGTCATTTTTTCTGGCCTCATTCCTCTTTTAGTGGGGACTAATGCTATTTTCAGTTGTTTCATTAGGTCCCTCCCTAGCAGATTTACTGGGCAATCTGGACTGATAACAAATTCTGCTGTATGGGCTTCGCCATCTTCGTCTAGTACAGAGATTGGTTTAGAGATTTTTAACAATTGTGATTTACCATTAGCTGATACTACGGCTATCCATTTGTGGCCTGGCCTTACTGCTGGGTTTCTATCTTTTAGCACTGTCCTATCTGCCCCTGAATCACATAAAAACTTTACTCTTTCTCCTCCAATGGTGAGATTGTAATAACGGTTTTTCGTCTTCTTCAGGGATAGGAAAAATATTGAGTCAAGTCCAATATCTTTCTACGGGTTTTCCTGGTTTGGTCGTCGTCTCTGTGGGAGTATGGCTTGAATCTTCAGCTTGGCGTCAATCCTCATATTCATCCCTATCTTGGTGTACTCTGGATTATGAGGTGGGGGTCGAGAGAAGCGTCGCTCTCCTTCTGTCCTTGTGCGGACTCTGCATTCTCGACTATATGGCCTGGTTTTGTCGCAGTTGTAGCAGCGGTTGTGTTTTTGGCTTTGGACCTTTCCCTTGGCCTTTTCTTTTTGGCCCTTGTAAAAAGCCGCGGCTGCAACCATGCTTGGGCCCCTGCAGTTGGTGTCAGCGTTTTTAATTATGCAGGACCTCCTAGCATGTGCTGCCCATTGTCCATTAGCTGGCGAGGGTGGCAGTCCTCCAACCAACCTGGTGTTTTCTGACAAGTCGGCTATGGCAGTCTCATGTTGTTCAAGAGTTGTTGTTTTAGCTGACTTTGTATGTTCCTTCCGCACGTCGACCGTCATCTAACC
>NW_022605591.1:692409-692530 GCF_008692095.1 Etheostoma spectabile | reverse complement strand
TCTACCAGCCCGCTGTTTGCTTTGAAAACATCTTCCAGTCTTCCTCGGAACTGATAGACGTCTACCGGACCAACCTAAGGCCCCGTCCTGCGAAGGGTGGACGGCTGTCGACAGATTTTTC
>NW_022605591.1:688840-692224 GCF_008692095.1 Etheostoma spectabile | reverse complement strand
AATAGCCACCTATCTGCAGCATGACCTTTCGAGAACTCCGGGGATTTCTCTGCAGTTCTCTTGCTTTATTGAAAGTCAGACACATAGAGATAACAAGAGGACAGAAGAGAGGACATCTGTTATTTGGTTTATGGCTACCTAAAAGAACCTCCTCTGACTGACCTCGGATCTAAGACACTGGTTATCTCTATGACATACCACAGCGAGACATTTATTGCCTCTTGGTTATGCAGCAGCAACTAAAGAAAACACAGACACAGTTTGAAAGAAAAGCAGTATTGTTAAATGTGCATTTAAGATTATAAAATATAGTAAGCATATAAGTTCATTTGAAAATCAAGGTATGAATATAATAATCATGAAAGCTATAAATGAAAGTCATAATATTTTAAGACACTACTGCAGAGAAATATGAAATAAAAGATTTATAAAAATGAATTTCTCTGTCAAACCCCATATAAGGATGTCATCTATGTGGCAGACGACTTCTTCTAAGCTTTCTGTCACTTCAGTCACCATATAGTAAGCGGTTGAAGTAGCGCCCACATGGGGTGATAAAAGTGATGTAATGGGCACAGTCTTTTGATAATGGGTTCTGCCAAAACCCCATGTTGGCATCCAATTTTGTGAATATCTTTGCACCAGACAGCATGTCCACAGACCTTTCCCGGCACACTGCTTTGTTAAGGGGGCAAGACGTCTTCACAAATCTGGATTTTGTCCTTCAATTTCTTTGGTGTGACCACTATGCCAAAGCACCGCTCTGTTGGCTGCTGACTCCTAGCTGCTCCATGTGCTGGAGTTCCTTCTGTACTTTGAGGCACTTTCAAAGACAAAGGCTTGGCCTCTGGTCTGAGCTAAATTGTGTACTGCTGCTGTACTCAATCTAACCCGCTGCACAGCTTTGGGTATTGTTTTACAGAGACCAAGTCAATGCTATCTACTTTGGCTACAAGTCTGAGGCAGATTTACTTAGCAGATCCGTCTTCAGGTGCTTCACTTCAATGTCCTCTGTGGTGCATTTACCACCACAGAGTATTTTTCTGGCTACATCCAATACAGCGGTACAGTGCCTAGCCTAAACAGTGCTTTTTTTAAATCTGAGGTGAGGTTGTATGCGGTGCCACAGCAAATCTGTCTGTACACCCGCTCTAATCTGGTATGACAAACATCAGCCCTTGTATCAATCTTGAACCTCACATTAGTATGTATTATAAGTCTGCAGATTTGGATGGCCCCAGAGCTTGCTGGTTAAATTTAGCTTTTCACATTTGGCACAAAAGCCTTTGTGATGCCGTTGCTGACCAAGTTACCAGTTTCAGTTCATATATATGGCCATATTTGGGGATATGTTAGCCCTTTTAACACATCTGCCTCATCCCCCATGCAATTAGTATGTTCACCTGATCAGTATCTGATGCTTATCCAGGTAACTAGCTACTGAAGTAACTGAACCATCTTCTCCACTTTAACCTGGTCTTGTGACTTTGAAGTCTGAGGATTCCGGTGGGTTTGAGAACATAGATGCTGTAGCGGGTCGTTCTGTTGCCCGGCTGCTTGCTTTCCTTGTTGAGTATTACATGCTTGCCAAGTTCTCTTGGCTTGAGCTTCTCCACATAAGTTCTTCCACACGGCCCATTGTCCACTATACTTTCGCTCACTGTAGCACCACATCATGTAGGGATCTTAAGATATGGACTAAAGACGCGGCTGGATAGATTCACATGGCTTCAACCATCTTGCCATACAACCCGGTTATTGCCCTCTACTGCCCCCAGCAGTGTAACAGAATCACACCACCTGTCGTCAGAGCTTGAGCACATTGACTGTTCTAAGGACCCGGCTCAAAACTGAAGATGTGCAGGCTTTGTAGTCAGTTGAGGATCCGAGACTTTTAGAATCTTAAAAAAAGAAATTCTCAAAATTATCCAAGCATTTTCCACGTCTTGGGCAATGTTGTTTCCATTTTACTATGTTGGGATGTGTCATTGCAGTCCTGAAAACATCCTTTGACCTCGTAAAGCACTAACATACAGCACTCCACATAGGTTAATTTCAGTCTAAAATCCTCAGGCTAGGTCCAACTTAGGAGCCTGCTTTAAATCAAGTTCAAAACACATGGCTCTTTGAGCCACTTAAGGTACATACATTTTTAAATAGTCTCAATGACTAGTTAAGATCATTTAAGAAACCATTTTATTGAGCTTTACATTTAAAACCCATGAAATCACAATCCAAATTATGGAGTCACTCACTTCGGATGACCCTCTGGCTCCTGTTGAGAGAATAGGAGAATTACAAAAAGAAAAAACAAACAAAATTTCAGATAAGTAACAAACCTACCTTACTTTGAGACATTTAGAAAGCTGGATGCTGTTGTTGAGACATCGTTTAAAAAGCCAGATGCGGTCTTTGATATATTGTTTAGAAAGTTGGATACTTTCTTTGAGACATCCTTAAGAAAGCTGGATATGTTCTTTGAGACATTTGGAAAGCTGGACACATTCTCTGGGAAGCTGGATACGTTCAGGACATTGTTTGGAAAGCTGGACATGTTCCCTGGGAAGCTGGATACGTTCAAGACATTGTTTGGAAAGCCGGCTGTGTTTGAGACATGGTTTGGAAAACGGGATATATTCTTTGGAATGCTGGCAAAGTTTTCTGAAAAACTGGCTATGTTTTTCGAGACATTGTTTGGAATGCTGGATACGTTCTTTAGAAAGCTGGCTATGTTCTTTGAGACATTTAGAGAGCCAGACACTTTCTTTGAGACATTGTTTAGAATGCTAGCTGTGTTTTTCAAGATAATGTTTGGAAAGCTGGATATATTCTCTGAAAAACTGAACATTTTCTTCAAGTCGCCGTTTGGAACGCTGGATAGGTTCTTTGGAAAGCTGGAGGTGTTCTCTGAAAAGCTTGCAATGTTTTTTGAGACATTGTTTGAAACATTGGATACTTTGATATACTGAGCAGAAGGCCGGTAAGCAGGTTGAATTGAAACATGTCTTTCACGGGACAATGGTGTTTGAAGCATGGTTGTTGGCTTGATGGTGGGACTCAGTAGACCTAGAGTATGGAGGACAGACAGATGTTGGCATGTGATATTAGGGATGTTTTTTCAGTTCAACGGGCAAGCCACCAACCTTCACTGGAGTGTGCAGAATGCACAATATGACCAACACCAGCTGTTTCAGACTCAAACCTATATACAAAAAAGAGACGCAACAGTCCAGCCAGAGGATATGTACACTGCATCGTCACCCTGCAAAAAAGAAAATAGGCATATGTTTGCATTGAGAAGCTGAGGGAGCGGTATTAGCAAAAATTGTTGAGTTTAAAATATACCTGTGAAAAGCATTGCTGGCATCAGCTGGACCATGCAAC
>NW_022605591.1:685229-688830 GCF_008692095.1 Etheostoma spectabile | reverse complement strand
AGAAAATCTCATTTTCATAAGTCACATACTCCTTGCCAAGCTGGAGACACCAAGAACATTTGGGTGTTCATATTTTCAGATATAAAATTGTTAGTGTTCAGTTACATTAGTACGCAGCAGTACCTTGACTGTGGATCCACAGCTGTTGATTGGAAAAGAGAAGAGAGCCCTGGTGCCATCCATCTCTTTGGGTACACAGTTTCGGTCTACCAGGTTGATTCTAGCAGGAACTCCTTCACTTGTGATGACCAGAGGCAAGTCAGCCACCACAGTTATCCTTCCATCAGCCGAACACACTGTAGAGAAATGAGTTTTAGCACTTGCTAAAACTATGGAGCTCTCATAGCAAAAACAAAGAAAAAGTCCTTACCAATGAGTTCAGTAGCAGAGAACCGACAAGTCTTTACAGTTGACTTTTGGACCTCTAATGTCTGATGGTCCCGAATGAGGAGATCAAAAGTGCCAAAGAAGCCATTCAAAGTAATGTCCTAAAAACACATGCAGCGTTTTGACTAATGTCCATGTATACAAAAGTAAAATCCCATTTAACACAAGTGTTGATGCTTCCAGTTTTCACCTTGTACTTGTAGCCATGAGTGAAGAGCGGCACCTCGAGCAGCAGTCTCTGGCTATTGTTGCTCATGATGTAGCCGTGCTTAGCTGCCAGCTCTGATGTCAGCAGCTCTGAGCCGATACAGATCTCCCACAGGTAGTCAATGGGCCGGTGGTCCAGTTTAAAGCTGATGCCAGACGCCAAACAGACAGCATCAAAGGCTGGAGGAGCTGTAATACAACACAATAGTTTACTCTGCTTCATGCAGAAGTAGGACTGACCAGGTCTAAAAATAAGGGACTTACTTATTACATGTATACTTATCAGTTAACACCATCACTGATGCTACTTAGTAAAAAGGCTCATTTTCAGGCCGAACAGTCAGTGTGTAGTTTATGTCCAGCATGTGCTAAATTGTTGCATTCTTGATGAATTAAAACAGAAAATATGTGGAGTCAAGAGGATGAAGTTCCCATGCGTAGAGCAGCATGAAATCTGAAGGTACAACCAGACAATGCAAAGAACTTTTACCCGCTGCAGAGCACAGGGTCATCAAAAGGTTAGTGTGATGAACCATGAGTGTGGTTTTGTGATGTTGTCGTTGCTTGTATTTTTAAAACTTTAAATTCTTGTCCATTCAAATGAAACGCAGCCAACACGACGTCTTCAGGGACGGTCGAGATAGACAGTGAATGCGCGCTCTTAGAAACTGTTCCTGAAACAAAAGCCATTTAGATTAGTTTCTTCAACTCGGCAAGTGCCTTGTTAGACTTACTGTTTGCAGTGAAAACAGGGCGTGGCAGCAGGGGAGTGGCCAGTGTCCTGTGCACACGCAGTCTTGTGTTAACATGATCCCCATCCAGTGAGATTTGCTCCAAGTAGAGATGAAAGATGTAGAGGTTCCCAGATGCAATGCTCTGTGAAAGAATATAGTCAGGAAATTTATCTGGATCAGAAGTCCTCCACATTTTAAAAACATGTGGAATGAAAAATAACCCAGCCTCCTGACCTTCCTGTATCCTCCTTCAGCCTTATAGGGGATGCTGATCTCAACTGTGGAGTTGTGCTGCTTCACAATATAGCCTCTCTTCTCTGCAACTGACTGCTCCACAAGTTCACCATTGACACCAATGTTGACCTGCATCCTGTTATGACCTGACACCAATGGATGCAGCACCACAGGAGTCTCCCACATAATGTAGCCACTGTTGTCATATGATCCTTTGTCTGTGGGATATTACACCAGTATTAGTTTTGCTGCATGTCAAAAAAGAAAAAAAAAAGCTACAGTATAAGATTGTAATACTGACACATGGAGCAAGCAGCCACCAGGTCAACCATGACTAAAACCCAGCTTTGTCTGGAGAATAGTGTTGCATGGACCACCTCTACTGGAACACCATTCACCTCGGGGGAGAGGGGGCACTCAAATTAAAATCCAGCTTTGTACTAAATGCTTTCCATAACATTCTGGAATTTCAAAAAACATGGACTAGATGCACTAAACTCTGCATCAGTGGTTTACCTCAGTGTTGTATGAGTCAGGTTGTCCATATGGAGTACGAAATACAAGCCTTCCATTTGTCAAGTCAAATACATATCCATGCGTCTTAGCCGTTTTAAGGCTGATGGGCAACAGCTCCTGCTGTTGCTGCTGAAACATCACCTGCCAATCCGCGGTGGCAGAGGCATAGGCCTGAAGAAAACACATTGTTTAAACTGCCATTTAGGTTGTAAACAAGATGACAAATTTCACACATTTCCTAGCAGACATAAACATACCGTTTTGACAACAGCATCCCAGTCACCCTTTTTTGTCCCAATTGGACAAGTCACATCACTCCTCACAGACACCTACAAATAAATCAGGGTTAGTAAACATTGGAAATTGCACATATTTCACATAAGATGCAGCCAAGCTTACTTCCATGTAGTTGACCTCACAGGTGACCTCTCTGGGAGACCAGGGTAGAGAGGGAGAACAGGTCTTGTTCAAAGCATAGGTGACTCTCTTTCCTTTGTGTGTCACAATCAGGTTGAAGTTGAATGTGAACACTTCATCCTCCTGAAACGTCAGTAAGATGTATGAAAATGTGTGTCCCTGAACAAAAGCTACACATTGTGTGCATAAATACTTCAAAACAGTTATGCATGCCATTTGTACGGACCTTGTTGTCAGCGTGGCAGCTGAAGTAAGAGGCTCGGAGCTCCACATGTTCCAATGCAGGGAAAACACCAACACTGTAGCCACACTTTGCTGCATACTGCTTAGTGATGGGGTACACACCTGTCTCATCTGAAAGACACGTCCCTAGTTTTGTCCACTCAAACAATATTTTTCACTCTTTATTCAATGAGTCACTTGGGTTTAATTGGTCAGATTTACTGAAAGTAAAAATCTGCCCGGTCAGTCTTAAGAAATATCTAAATAAGGTTAAATAGCCACTGTAGCCAAATAGTGTGATCACACATGGTTTCTAGTTTGTAATGACGCTGTGCAAGCCTTACCAACAGCCTCAAAGGAAGGTTCATTCCCAGTGTAGAAGAGATCAACAGCTATCATGAAATAACGATCACGACACTCCATATGAAGAACTCCTGCATGAACAAATGGGTTAAAATCAAAATATGTGCTAAGGACTAACATGCATATGTTTAAGCAGATGTTTCCATTCTTACCATTGGGAATAACATGACATTTTGCAGTTGTCCACACAGACAGGAGCAAGGTTAAACTGTTAAGACAAATTCATGTATAAAAAAAACATCTATAAATTGGAACCATAAGGTACACTAATGGCAACCAACAGCTTGTAAATTGCCATGATCCAACACCTTACCTAAGGTAAAACCCAAAAGCCATAGCCACTGATGTTAGCAGTGTCTAAAGCTAGCCTAGCTGCTAGCAAACTACCCCTGCGAACCAACAAAGCTAAAGTGAACCACTTGCTTGCTTGCTTCTCTATCCTGGCCTAACTGGCACTATGGGCTGCTGTCTGCTACACACCAGCTTTTATAAGTCAGTTTCTCTACCCATGAAGTTTAAAG
>NW_022605591.1:684645-685219 GCF_008692095.1 Etheostoma spectabile | reverse complement strand
TCTAACCTCATCAGCTGCAACTGATTGAAAGAATCCTTGAATGCTAATGAGCTACACATGTGGCTGTAACACCTGAAGGCCTCTGGTTGGTTGGTAAATAGCCTAACTTTTTAAATGCTGGTGTGTGGCAGATAGCAGCATATTTCAGTGGGGGTTCAAGTTATCAACAAGCAAATCATGTTACATGATGGTCACAAAGAAGCGTAATTGCCACGCAGAAAAATTAATTTTATGAGCAGCCAATGGAGAAAGTAACTGATTTTTAGTACTTGGGTCTATGGTTTGATAATAAGTACATGGAAAACACACAACGCACTTGGAAACTAAATGTAAAAAAAAAATTGTATAAACCTTCTGAGAGCTGTGGCTGGATGTGACATTTATTGACATCTATAGGGCATGCATGAGGTAATCCATAGATTATGTTTGTGTAGTTTATGGAGCAGCAGCAAAAACAATATTGAAAAAAAATAATAGATTACACTACACAGCATTACATGCATGCATTGGAGCTATTAGTTGTTTTGCTGTTTTATTATGTATAGTATTTGTTTTGCTGTTTTTAATATATGAA
>NW_022605591.1:678190-684635 GCF_008692095.1 Etheostoma spectabile | reverse complement strand
GGCGTCCTTGAGTGCCAAGAAAGGCGCCTTTAAATAAAATGTATATATTATTATTATTATTAAGTCAACCCCCATCAACGTAATACTCAAAGAAGCAGGAGAGACACCACTCAAGTTAAGAAGAGAGAAACTTGCGCTAGCAATTTGATCCAATTAAAAGGAAGTGGGAAAGACAACCCTAACAAGGGACAGTATAGAAATATTGGGAGTATTCCAAGTTTTAGGGACTTGGGTTTGGATGGACAAGGAACAAGAGAGTGAGGGAATATGACATGGAAGCCTTAGATTTCACCACGGCCAACTCAGTTGATAACATTCCACCATGGCTTTTTCCAGAAGTAAAGGCAGACAATACTATCCTGTTATAATAATATTCATGAAGTTTATTAGTTTTAAAGGGAAGTAGTCGAGTAAGTAACACGCATTAATGGGATGAGGTTGCATACAGATGTAGAGAAGGAGGAGGAGAGAGGTGCTCAGTGCATCATGGGAAATCCCCCAGCAATCTAGGCCTATAGCAGCATAACTAAGGGATGGTTCAGGACTCTCCTGAGCCAGCCCAAACTATAAGCGTTATCAAAGAGGAAAGTCTTAAGCCTACTCTTAAATGTGGAGATGGTGTCTGCCTCCTGAACCCAAACTGGAACCTGGTTCCACAGGAGAGGAGTCTGATAGTTGAACGCTCTGGCTCCCATTCTACTTTTAGAGACTCTAAGAACCACAAGTTACCCTGCCTTCTGGGAGCGCAGTGCTCTGGTGGGGTAGAAAGGTACTATAAGCTCTTTATGATAAGATGGTGCCTGACCAAGAAGAGCTTTGTAGGTGAGAAGAAGGATTTTAAATTCTATTCTGGATTTTACAGGAAGCCAATGCAGAGAAGCTAAAACAGGAGAGATGTGATCTCTTTTCCTGGTTCCTGTCAGAACACGTGCTGCAGCATTCTGGATCAGCTGAAGAGTCTTTATGGACTTTTTCGAGCAGCTTGATTGATAGATATAATTGAGTATCATCTGCATAACAATGAAGGTTTATGGAAGGCTTCCTGATAATATTTCCTAAAGGAAGCATTTATAAAGTGAACAGGATTGGACCAAGCACAGATCCTTGTGGGACTCCATGACTTACTTTGGTGTGCATGGAGGATTGGTTAAGAAGAAAGCAATTGAAATATGGCAGAAATGGTGGGAGAAAGACAGAAGAAAAGGAAGGGGATATTATAAAATACCAAATTCTGTCAATATAAAGAATTATACGGAAAGGACCAGGAGGGAGGAGATTCTAATTAACAAGACTCACACAGGACTGAATGGCACTTTACTTTTAATGGGGAAAAGGAATAGTGAAAACGGTGAAAGCTGTGGGGTTAAAGAAAATGCTGAACATGTCATATTGCACTGCACATTGACTGAGGTGGAAAGACTGGTGTTTATAGATAGGGTTCAGGAGGCAGGGTAGGAGTGGAATCGGATGAGGATACGGGGATCAGAAGGAGAGGGAAAGGAGTTAAGAATCAGCAGGAAGGCACTGTATAAATTTATAAAAGACACAGGGTCAATGATTAGAATTTAAGATGATTTAAATTGACATGATGTTACACACTCCTGCACAGTGGGTAGGCGTTATGCACCTAAAAGTTGTTTGTAGTCCGCCATTAAAGAAGAGAAAAAAAGAAGCCTGCCGCACATAGTGCCAGTTTTGCCAGGATATACAGTGCCTTAATTTTAGATGCCAATGGGATATACAAGCGATCAAGTGGTTCACTTAGACTTTGCTAGCAACTAGGCTAGCTTTAGACATTGCCAACACATCAGTGGCTATATAGCATTTTGGTTTGGCCTTAGGTAAGTTTATTTAGTTGCAACACAACAAGTTTTAATTGTGCTGACTGCCGACATTTTAGCATGTAATGCAAGATTTGTGCTCATTTTACGTACAATAATAAAAATGATGTCTATATTTTGACCACAACTTGTTTGTGCACACAGGAGATCTTCATACGGAGTGTCATTATTTTACTTCATGATAGTTGTGGATTTCTCCTTCACTATAAAGGATCCTCACTTTTAGGCTGTTGGAACATCCTGCACAGCTTGAAATCAAGCATCAAATCAATAAAGTCACCCAGGGTGGCCTGAAAATAAAGCTCATAATTTGATTGTTGCAGGGACATGTTGGGTCTAATAACTACTTTGTCTTTCAGATGAGTGTATACCCCATCACTAAGCAGTATGCAGCAAAGTGTGGCTACAGTGTCAATGTTCTCCCTCTACAGCAGGGGTCTTCAACAGGGGGTCCGCGACGGTACTGCATGTGGGTCGCGAAAGTTTTGGTTGATAAGACTTTTTTTTGTATTCCCCCCCCCCCCCTGCAATTTTTTCCACTAATTGAAATGTCCACCCTACTCACTGTGCCTCGCACATGTTTAAAATAAAAACATGAATATATGAACCTGTGTATTATTTGAGTATCTTAGTATTGAATGCACAATAACAAGGTACATTTACACATGGCACTGTAGGACCAGTTTGATATAACACAATTTTATACAATATATATAATTAGGGGGTCCCCGCTCCATCTCGCCATCAGTTTGGGGGTCCTTGGCCTGGAAAACGTTGAAGACCCCTGCTCTACAGGGCCACGTCGAGCTCCGAACCGCTTATGTCAGCTGCCACACTGACAACAATGTGCTTACAAATTATATATAAACCTTTTTTTATTTTTATTTCTTTTTACATATTTAAGAAATAAATACAATGCACTACCTCTCCGGGAACCATCACCTTATCGTGGTGGAGAGGTTTGTGTGTCCCTATGAACTTGAGGGCTGTGTTGTCTGGAGCTTTGTGCTCCTGGTAGGTTCTCCCATGGCAAAGAGGTCTCAGGGGAGGGGCCAGACAAAAAATGGTTCAAAGACTTCGATGGTTGAGCACGGAAGGGATAGAGAGACCCCGCCCGATGAAGCCCGGGCCCCCGTCTGGCGCCAGGCCCAGACGGTGGGCTCTGGCGAGCGTCTGGTGGCCGGGTTTGCCACGGAGCCCGGTCGGGCACAGCCCAAAAAGAACGTGGCACCTCTCCCTCCAGCCCATGGGCCCCACCCTGTGGGAGGATCCAAAGGGGTCGGGTGCGCTGCTATATGGGTGCGAGCAGGTCAGGGGCTCGACGGACCAGAACCGGGCGGCAGAGGCGGGCTCGGGGGACGTGGAAGGTCACCTCTCTGTGGGGGAAGGAGCCGGAACTTGTGCGGGAGGTGGAGCGCTACACCGGTTGATCTGGTGGTGGCTTACCTCTACCACAGTCTCGTTTCTGGAACCGTTCTCCTGGATAGGGGTTGGACTCTGTCCTACTCCGAGTTGCCCATGTGTGAGGCGCCGGGCGGTGTGGGGATACTCACAAGCCCCCGGCTGAGCGCCGCTGCGTTGGAGTTTACCCCGGTGGACGAGAGGGTCGCCTCCCTACGCCTGCGGTGGTGGGGGGGAAAACTCTGACTGTTGTTGTGGCATATGCACCAAACAAGAGTTCGGAGTATTCGGCCTTCTTGGAGACCTTGAATGGAGTCCTGTATGGGTGCTCCAGTAGGGACTCCATAGTTCTGCTGGGGGCTCAATGCACACGTGGGCAATGATGGAGATACTTGGAGAGGCGTGATTGGGAGGAACGGCCTCCCTGATCTAAACCAGAGTGGTTGTCTGTTGTTGGACTTCTGTGCTAGTCATGGATTGTCCATCACAAACACCATGTTCAACATAGGGATCTCATAAGTGTACTTGGTACCAAGCACCTAGGCCAAAGGTCAATGATCGATTTTATATCGTTTCATCTGATCTGAGGCCGTATGTTTTGGACACTCGGGTGAAGGAGGGCAGCCTGTCACTGATCCCCATCTGGTGTGAGTTGGGTCAGGGTGGGGGAAGACTCTGGACAGACCTGGTAAGCCCAAACGGTAGTGCGGGTAAACTGGAACGTCTGGAGGAGGCCCCTGTCCACGGACTTTCAACTCACACCTCCGGCGGCTTTTCGTGCATCCTGTGGAGGTTGGGGCATTGAACCTGAGTGGACAATGTCAAAGCTTCCATTGCTAAAGCTGCGCGGCGAGCTGTGGTCTTAGGTTTTAGGTGCCTCAAGGGGCGGTAACCCACGAACACCCTGGTGGACACCGGTGGTCAGGGAAGCCGTCCGACGTGAAGAAGGAGTCTTTCCGGGATTGTTGCTCGGAGGACTCCGAGCAGTTGCGGTACCGACGGGCCCGAGGCTGCAGCCTCTGCGTGACAGAGGCAAAGCAGCGGGTGTGGGAGAAGTTCGGAAAGACATGGAGAGGACTTTCGGTCGGCACCAAGTGCTTCTGGAAAACCGTTCGCCACCTCAGGAGGGAGCGAGGAATCATCCAAGCTGTATACAGTAAGGGTGGGACCTTGTTGACCTCAACTGAGGAGGTAATAGGGCGTGGAAGAGCACTTTGAGGAACTCCAAATCCAGCTGACACCCCTCTTTGGTGGAGCAGAGCTGAGGATGATGGGATTGTCGTCAATTTCCCTGTGGAAGTCGCTGAGGTAGTCAAACAACTCCACAGCGGCAAAGCCCCAGGGATTGATGAGATCCGTCCAGAAATGCTGAAAGCTCTGGGAGTGGAGGGGCTGTCTTGGTTGACACGCCTCTTCAACATTGCGTGGAAGTCTGGGACGGTGCCTAAGGAGTGGCAGACCGGGTGGTGGTTCCCCTCTTCAAAAAGGGGGACCAGAGGGTGTGTCCAATTACAGGGGTATCACACTTCTCAGCCTCCCTGGTAAAGTCTACTCCAAGGTGCTGGAAGAGGGTTCGGCCGATAGTCGAACCTCGGATTGAAGAGGAACAATGCGGATTCCGTCCTGGTCGTGAACAACGGATCAGATCTTTACTCTCGCAGGATCTTGGAGGGGCCTGGGAGTATGCCCAACCAGTCTACATGTGTTTTGTGGATCTGGAGAAGGCTAGCCCGGGTCCCCCGGGAAAAATGTGTGGAGGTGCTGCGGGAATATGGGGTGGGGTCCCTTCTTAGGGCCATCCAATCTCTGTATGACCAAAGCGAGAGCTTGTCCGGGTTCTCTGCAGTAGTCGGACTCGTTCCAGGTGAGGGTGTCCTCCGCCAGGGCTGCGCTTTGTCACCAACCTGTTTGTAATATTTATGGACAGGATATCGAGGCGTAGTCGGGGCGGGATGGGTTGCAGTTCGGTGGGCTCGGGATCTCATCGCTGCTTTTTGCAGATGATGTGGTCCGATGGCATCCATCGTCTGTGACCTTCAGCACTCACTGGATCGTTTCGCAGCCGGTGTGAAGCGGCTGGGATGAGGATCAGCACCTCTAAATCTGAGGCCATGGTTCTCACAGAAACCGATGGAGTGCTTTCTTCGGGTGGGGAGTGATTCCTTACCCCAAGTGAAGGAGTAAGTACCTTGGGGTCTTGCTCGCAGTGAGGGACTATTGGCGTGAGATTGGTCGGAGAATCGGAGCAGCCGGTGCGGTATTACATTCCATTTATCGCACCGTTGTGACGAAGAAGCTGAGCCAGAGGCAAAGCTCTCGATCTACCGGGCAATTTTCGTTCCTACCCTCACCTATGGTCATGAAGGCTGGGTCATGACCGAAAGAACGGATCCAGGGTACAAGCGGCCGAAATGGTTTCCTCGGAGGGTGGCTGGCGTCTCCCTAGTAGATAGGGTGAGAAGCTCAGTCATCCAGAGGGCTCGGATAAGCCACTGCTCCTCACTGCGAAAGGACCAGTTGAGGTGGTTCGGGCATCTGGTAAGGATGCCTCCTGGGCGCCTCCCTAGGAGGTGTTCCAGGCACGTCCAGCTGGGAGAGGCCTCGGGGAAGACCCAGGACTAGTGGAGAGATTAATCTCCAACCTGGCCTGGAACTCGCGGGATCCCCCGTCGAGCGCTGGTTGATTGGCTCGGAAAGGGAAGTTTGGGTCCCCTACTGGAGCGCTGCCCCCGCGACCCGATACCGGATAAGCGGATGAAGATGGATGGATGGATGGATACAATGCACTACACTAAAATGAGAATGTGTCCCAGGGCCAACATAAAAATAATAATATATAACAACATTTTTACAAATAATAATTAAACAGAGGTAAGACAGGAGGGAGGGAGACAAAACAACACACGCAGAAACAGACACACATACATAGACAGGCACAAGACAAGGGACCAAACACCTGCGCAAGTTAGAGGTAGAGGTAGACAGCCCGGACCTCACAGATTAGGCAATGCACCGCCACGTGTCCAGAGTCTTCCCTGGGGCACCATTTATTCGCGCCGTGGACAGTTCCAAGTAGACCACATCCAGGTAGAAAAGGGTCCATATGCGGATAGTTTTTATAGGTTGTGTGTCGTTCTCCAATGGGTCGCAATCGTCCTTTTTGCAGCTGTAAGTCCAGCAAACACAGCACGTTTCTGAGTCCC
>NW_022605591.1:677617-678180 GCF_008692095.1 Etheostoma spectabile | reverse complement strand
AAAGGCTGACAGGTCATTCAGAATCAAGACCTTAACAGTAACAGGTACAGTAACATTAAACAAGGCAGAGATTTTGGATGCAAAACTGTTCCAGAACTGACCAATGGGAATGCACTCCCAGAACATGTATTGATAATGTGCCTTGTGCTTTAATTGGGTAGAAAGTGTATAAAATGCTGTTAATTATTTTAATGTGATGCATTTTCACAGGGGTGAGATATGTCCTGTGAAGCAAATTATAGTGAATCTGCTGATGGTCTGGATTGCAAGATACTTCTGGAACGTTAGACCATACATCATGCCAGTTGAGATCAATACCCAGGCCTGGGCAATCAAGTGCCCAGATCCTCTCAATAGGAAGGGCAGAGTGGCCAGATGACCACCAAGAACTGATAAAGCCTAGGCACCATACCACAGTTTTTAGGCTGCACAGTAACTTCCAAATAGGATGAATAGGCAAAGGCCTTTGCCAGGGGACACCGTGTGCCCTGAGTGCTGACCTAGACTGCCGGCAGACACGGCGTCATGGTTGGGCCTGACGGGCCTAGGCCCACCCACTTTTC
>NW_022605591.1:677530-677607 GCF_008692095.1 Etheostoma spectabile | reverse complement strand
CCCACAAATTTTCATTAAAAAATAATAATAATATTATATTTTAATTATAAAGAATTATTAAAAAATGGCAAATTATC
>NW_022605591.1:677372-677520 GCF_008692095.1 Etheostoma spectabile | reverse complement strand
TTGTGCTAAAATAGGCTAAATCTTAAATAGTTTTTTAACTTAATTTAAAAAAAGTTGTTTGTCTATTAAGTGACAGTGATCTGTGCAACATTTCCAACGCGCTAATAGACTGCCAGCTTAGTGAACTGAACACTCGATTCCACAGTGA
>NW_022605591.1:676949-677347 GCF_008692095.1 Etheostoma spectabile | reverse complement strand
CCTATGGCCTCATGGCATCTGCAGCAATCCTGATGTCTCCTAGCCTTCATACAAATGAGACCACCTGCTTGGCCACTCTCAGCGATGCAGGGAAGCGCTTCAACATAACCGTGTCAGAGTCGTAGCTTGCAGTGTTTGTGCAACCCATAGAGAGGAAGAACAAAAGAGGAGAACATCTCAAAAGTCTAGTTGAAGTGATGGACATATGCAATGAGGACGTTTTCCCAAATATCCATGCTTTCCTAAAAGCTCTGATAACACTGCCGATGACATCCTGTACAGTTAAACGCGTCTTTTCCAGTGTCACCCGGATTAAAACACCAAACAGGAGCACCATGCTTCGTCTCGCCTTATGTCTCTATGTCTGTTGACATATGAAAGAGAGCTTACAGTAACTC
>NW_022605591.1:676775-676939 GCF_008692095.1 Etheostoma spectabile | reverse complement strand
TGAAATCATTGACATTTTCAAGAGCAAACCCCGCCGACTACTGCTGTAATTTTTGTCAGTGTGTGTGTGTGTGTGTGTGTGCGAGGAGACCTAAAAACATGCGATGAATTCGAAGGCAACATGTTGAAAGTTTGTAACATAGCAGAGAGAAAAAGAGGAAATGA
>NW_022605591.1:659706-676765 GCF_008692095.1 Etheostoma spectabile | reverse complement strand
CCCTGTTCGCTTCTTCTAGGCCTATTTGTGTACCACGAAGGGATAAGAGTAAGGTATGTGAAGGCTACTCTGTCTGTATTGAGATATATTAAAATAATCGATTCTAAACCCGTTTACAACTACAGGCGCATTTCTATTTAGAGATCAGTTGTTACTGTTGTTCTTTTTCCCTCATGGGGTTCCCCTTGTATGGGCGCTGTCTGTGTCTGTTTGTTAAGTGTAGTTATTCCTTTCTGTGAAATACGGTTATAACATGAATCACACTAAATTAACAGTTTGTCTCTTTTGGAAATAACTCGAGTCTTGTTTTACACGACAGATGACGTCAATGAACAAGTTCTGTGCCCTAGTATTGAATGAAACTGTCGGGCAGTGTTGTTGGTCTGTAGTGTTGAAAACATAAAAACAATTTTTTCCTGTTATACGAGCAGAACTAAATTATGTTTTGGGGAAATATTAAATGCCTGACCACTCAGGGGGGGGGCCACAATTGAGTTAACAAGCCAATTAGGAAGGGTTATTTACAAGCGTTCTGTTGTGGTTCATTGTTGGGTGGTGGGTTGCCATTTGATTAGTGTACCCTTATTGGGTTCCAATGTTGATATGATGTTTTTTTTGTGGTTTTTTTTTTTTTGGGTTACATGAATTTTGTCTTACAGTTTTTTTTTAACCTTTGTTGATTCCTGTGTTCTTGTGGACAACTGCAAAAGTCCTGTTATTTCCCAATGGTAAGAATGGAAAATCTGCCTTCGCTTAAACATATGGCATGTAGTCCTTAGCACATATTTTGATGTTTTAACACATTTGTTCAGGCAGGAGTTCTCTATGGACGTGTCGTGTCGTTATTTCGCATGATAGCTGTTGACTCTTCGACAATGGAATGAAACCTTCCTTTGAGGCGTTGGTAAGGCTTGCACAGCGTCATTCCAAACTAGGAAACCATGTGTGACACCAATATGGCTTACAGGGCTATTAACCTTATTTAGAGTATTTCTTAAGAGCTGACGGCGATTTTACTTTCAGTAAATCTGACCAATTAAACCCACAGTGACTCATGGAATAAAGAGTGAATATTGTTGAGTGGACAAAACTAGGGACGTGTCACTTTTCAGATGAGACAGGTGGTGTACCCCATCACTAAGCAGTATGCCGCAAAGTGTTGGCTACAGTGTTGGTGTTTTCCCTGCTGGAAACATGTGGAAGATCCGAGCCTATTTACTTCAGCTGCCCCGCTGACAACAAGGTCCGTACAAATGGCATGCATAACTGGTTTTTGAGTATTTGCACACGGATGTGGAGCTTTTGTTCAGGGACCACATTTCATACATCTTACTTGACGTTTTCAGGCGGATGAAGTGTTCACCTTCAACTTCAACCTGATTGTGGACACACAAAGGAAAAAAGAGAGGTCACCTATGCTTTGAACAAGGACCTGTTCTCCCTCTTACCCTGGAGGCGCCCAGAGGGGTCACCTGTGAGGTAAAACTACATGGAAGTAAGCTTGGCTGCATCTATGTGAAAATATGTGCCCAATTTCAATGTAACTAACCCTGATTATTGTAGGTGGTCTGTGCGGAGTGATGTGATGGCCAATTGGGACCAAGAAAACGGGTGACTGGCTGCTTGTGTCAAAACGGGTTAGGTTTAGGTCTGCTAGGGAATGTGTTGAAATTGTCATCTTGTTGACGAACCGCGTAAATGGCAGTTTAAACAATGTGTTTTTTTCGTTCAGGCTATGCTCGCCACGCGGATTGGCAAGGTGATGGTCAGCAGCAACAGCAGGAGCTGGTTGCCCACAGCCTGTAAAACTGGCTATAGAAGCGATGGATATGTTATTTGACTTTCGGACAAATGGAAGGGCTTTGATTTTCGTACTCCATATGACAACCTGGACTCATACAACACTGAGGTAAACCACTGATGCAGAGTGTTTAGTGCATCTTCGTCCTGTTTTTTGAAAATTCCAGGAAATGTTATGGAACGCATTTAGTACAAAGCTGGATGTTAATTTGAGTCCCCTCTCCCCCGAGGTGAATGGTGTTCCAGTAGAGGTGGTCCATGCAAAACACTATTCTTTCCAGACAAAGCTGGGTTTTAGATCATGGTTGACCTGGTGGCTGCTTGTCCATGTGTCAGTATTACAATCTTATACTGTAGCTTTTTTTTTCTTTTTGGGACATGCAGCAAAACTAATACTGGTGTAATATCTTACCACAGACAAAGGATCATATGACACAGTGGTACATTATGTGGGAGACTACTGTGTGTGCTGCATCGTATTGGTGTCAGGTCATAACAGGATGCAGGTCCACCATTGGTACTGTCAAGGTGAACTTGTGGAGCAGGTCAGTTGCAGAGAAGAGGAGGGACTATATTGTTGAAAGCAGAACAAAACTCCACAGTTGAGATCAGCATACCCTATAAGGCTGAAAGGACGGATTACAGGAAGGGCAGGAGGCTGGGTTATTTTTCATTCCACATGTTTTTTAAATGTGGCGGACTTCTGATCCAGATAAATTTACTGAATATATTTCTTTCACCAAGAGCATTGCATTTGGAACCTCTACATCTTTCATCTCTACTTGGAGCAAAATCGCACTGGATGGGGATCCTGTTAAAACAAGAATTGCGTGTGGCACAGGGACCACTGGCCACTCCCCTGCTGCCCGCCCTGTTTCACTGCAAAACAGTAAGTCTAACCAAGGCATTGCCGATGTTGAAAACAAACTAATCTAAATGGCTTTTGTTCAGGAAAACAGTTTTCTTAAGAGCGCGCATTCACTGTCTATCTCGACCGTCCCTGAAAAGACCGCGTTTGTTGCTGCGTTTTCATTGAATGGACAAGATTTAAAAGTTTTAAAAAATACAAGCAAACGGACAAACATCACAAAACCACACTCCATGGTTCATCACACTTAACCTTTTGATGGACCCTGTGCTCTGCAGCGGGTGTAAAGTTCTTTGCATGGTCTGGTTGTACCTTCCCAGGGGGGGGGGGGGGATTTCATGCTGCTCTACGCATGGGAACTTACATCCTCTTGGACTCCACATATTTTCTGTTTGTTTAATCTCAAGATAGCAACAATTTAGCACAGCTGGACATAAAACACACACTGACCTGTACGGCCTGAAAATGAGCCTTTTTACTAAAGTAGCATCAGTGATGGTTGTTAAACTGATAAGTATACATGTAATCAGTAGTCCCTTATTTTTAGACGCTGGTCAGGTCATACTTCTGCATGAAAGCAGAGTAAATATTGTGTTGTATTAACAGCTCCTCCAGCCTTTGATTGCTGTCGGTTTGAGCGTGCTGGCAGCAGCTTTTTAAAACTGACAACCGGCCCATGACTACCTGTGGGAAGATCTGTATCGGCTCAGAGCTGCTGACATCAGACTGGCAGGCTAAGAACGGGCTACATCATGAGCAACAAAGCAGGCTGCTGTCGAGGTGCCCTCTTCACTCATGGCTGACAAAGTGACAAGGTGAAAACTTGGAAAGCAATCAACACTTTGGGTTAAATGGATTACTTTTGTTTATACATGGAATTAGTCCCAAAAACGCTTGGAAGTGTTTTTATGACATTAATTTGAGATGGATTCCGTTTGGCACTTCTTGCTCTTCCTCATTCGACCATCAGACATTAGAGGTCCCAAAAGTTCAACTGTAAAGACTTGTCGGTCTTCTGCTACTGAACTCATTGGTAAGGGAACTTTTTCTTTGTTTGTGCTATGGAGAGCTCCATAGTGTTAGCAAGTGCCTCTCTAAAAAAACTCATTTCTCTACAGTCGTGTTCGGCTGATGTAAGGATAAACGTGGTGGGCTGACTTGCTCTGGTTCATCCACAAACGGAAGGAGGTCCTGCTAGAATCAAACCTGGTAGACCAGAAACTGTTGTACCCAAAGAGCTGGATGGCACCAGGGCTCTCTGATGTATTTTCCAATCACAGTGTGGATCACAAGTCAAAGGTACTGCTGCGACTAAGGTAACTGAACACGAACATTTTATATCTGAAAATATGAACACCCAGAAGGTCTTGGTGTCTTTCCAGCTTGGCAAAGGCGTATGATGGACTTTGAAAATGAGATTTTCGTCAGCAAAAAGTGCATGGTCAAGCTGATGCCAGCAATGGCTTTGCACAGGTATATTTTAAAATCAACAATTTTTGCTAATTACCGCTCCATCAGATTCTCAAGCAAACATTATGGCCTATTTTTCTGTTTTGCAGGGTGACGAGGCAGTGTACATATACTCTGGGTGGAACTGTTGCGTCTCTTTTGGTATATAGGTTTGAGTCTGAAAAAGCTGGTGTTGGTCATATGTGCATTCTGCAACATCCAAGTGAAGGTGGTGGCTTGCCCGGTTGAAACTGAAAAAACATCCCTAATATCACCATGCCCCAAACATCTCTGTCTGTCCTCCCCATTACTCTAGGTCTACTGAAGTCACACCATCAAAGCCAACAACCATGCTTCAAAACACCCTTGGCCCGTGGAAAGACATGTTTCAATCAAACCTGCGTACCGGCCTTCTTGCTCAGTATATCAAAAGTATCCAAGGTTTCAACAATGTCTCAAAAAAAACATTGCAAGCTTTTAAGAGAAACACCTCTACCAGCTTCCAAAAAGAAGTACCTACCAGCGTTTCCAAACGGCGACCTGAAGAAAATGTTCAGTGTTTCAGAGGAATATAATCAGCTTTCCAACATTATCTTGAAAAAAAACAGCTAGCATTTCTAAAAAAAAAGGTATCAAAGAAAGGTTCTGGCTCTTCTTAAATGTCTCAAAAAGAACATGAGGACTTCACGCTTTCTAAAGAACGTAATTCCAGCATTCCAAACAATGGCTCGAAAACATAGCCAGTTTTTTCAGAAACACTTTGCCAGCATTCCAAAGAATATGATACCGTTTTCCAAAAACCATGTCTCAAACACAGCCGGCTTTCCAACCTGTCTTGAACGTATCCAGCGTCCCATGGGAACATGTCCAGATTTACAAAACAATGTCCTGAAAAACGTATCAGCTTCCCAGAGAATGTGTCAGCTTGCCAAATGTCCAAAGAACATATCAGCTTCTTAAAGATGCCTCAAAGAAAGTATCAACTTTCTAAACAAATATCCAAAGGACCGCAATCTGGCTTTTTTTAAAACGATGTCTCAACAACAGCATCGCTTTCTAAATGTCTCAAAGTAAGGGAGGGTTGTACTTTATCTGAAATTTTGTTGGTTTTTTCTGTTTGTAATTCTCCTATTCTCCAACAGGAGCCAGAGGGTCATCCGAAGTGAGTGGACTCAATAATTGGGACTTGTGGATTTCAGGGGTTTAATGTAAAGCTCAAAATTAAATGGTTCTTAAATGATCACTAATAGTAATTGAGACTATTTAAAAAGTATTGTACTTAAAGTGGCTCAAAGAAGCCATGGTGTTTTGAACTTGATTTAAAGCAGGCTCCTAAGTTTGGACCTAGCCTGAGGAGTTTAGACTGAAAAACCTATGTGGAGTGCTGTATGTTTAGTGCTTACGAGGCAAAGGATGTTTCAGGGACTGCAATAATGAAACATCCCAACATAGTAAAAATGGACAAAACAAACAGTTGCCCAAGACGTGGGAAAATGCTGGAGAATTTTGAGAATTTCTTTTTTTAATGATTTCTAAAGTCTCGGATCCTCAAAATGGACGACAAAGCTGCACATCTTCAGTTTTGAGCCGGGGGTCAGGAGAACAGTCAATGTGCCTCAAGCTTCTGACGGACAGGTGGTTGTGATCTGTTTACCACTTGCGGGGGGCAGTAATCTAAACAAAGAGGGCAATAACCGGGTTGTATGGCAAGATGGTTGAAAGCACATTTGAAATCTATCCAGCCCGCGTCTTTAGTCCATATCTTAAGATCCCTACATTGATGTGGTGCTGCTTACAGGAGCGAAAGTACTAGTGGAATCAATGGGCCAGTGTGGAACGGAACTTCTGTGGAAAGAAGGCTCTAGCCAAGAGACTTGGCACAAGCATGTAATAATCAAAAAGAAAGCAAGCAGCCGGGCAACCAGAACGCCAGCCGCACAGCATCTATGTTTCTCAAAAACCCACGGACGGAATCCCAGACTTCAAAGCCAAAGACCAGGTTGTTAAAGTGAGGGAAGAGGATGGTTAGTTACTTCGTAGCTAGTTACCGGGCTAAGGCATCAGATACTGATCAGGTGAAAATACTAATTGCATGGGGGATTATGAGTGGCAGATTTGTTAAAAGGCTAACAATATCCCCAAAATATGGCCATATATATGAAACCTGAAACTGGTAACTTGGTCAGCACGGTGTATTCACCAAAGGCTTTGGTGCCAAATGTGGAAAAGCTTAACATTTACCAGCAAAGCTCTGGGGCCATCCAAATATCTGCAGACTTATAAACTGACTAATGTGAGGGTTCAAGATTTTGATACAAGGGGCTGATTGTTTGTCATACCCAGATTAGAGCGGGGTACCAGACCAGAGGTTGCTTTGGCACCGCATTACACCTCACATCAGATTAACACAAAAAGCACTGTTGGTAGGCACTGTACCGCTGTAAGTATGGAGCAGAGAAACAGACTTATGTGGTGGTAAATCACCACAGAGGGGACTTGAAGTGAGCACCTGAGACGGAATCTGCTAAGGTAAATTCTGCCTCAGACTTGTAGCCAAAAGTAGAGATGCATTGCTTGGCTCTGTAAAACAATTTTAACCCAAAGCTGTGCAAGCGGGGGGTTAGATGAGTACAGCAGCAGTACACAATTTTAGCTTCAGGACAGAGCGGCAAGCCTTTGTTCTTTGAAGTGCCTCACAAAGACAGAAGAAGGAACTCCAGCACATGGAGCAGCTAGGAGTTCAGCAGCCAAACAGAGCGGGTGCTTGGCATAGTGGTCACACCAAGAAATTGAAGACAAAATCCAGATTGTGAAGGACCGTCTTGCCCCATTAAACAAAAGCAAGTGTTGCCGGGAAAGGGTCTGTGGACATGCGTATGTGCAAAGGATATCACAAAAGTGGATGCCAACATGGGGTTTTGGCACCAGCACCCATTATATAAAAAGACTGTGGCCATTACATCCCACTTTTACACACCATGGGGCGCTATGCAACCGCATTACTATATGGTGACTCTGAGTGGACAGAAAGGTGAGAAGAAAGAAGTTCGCTGCCAATAGATGCACCTTATATGGGGTTTGACAGAGAAATTCCTGTTTTATAATCTTTTAGTCATTATTTCTCTGCAGTTTAGTTGTCTAAAAAATATTTGACTTTCATTTATAGGTGATTCATGATTATTATAGTCATATGCTTCGCTTGACTTTTCAAATGAAACTTATATGATTACTATAGTTTTATAATGCGCTAAACCCCATGCACATTTAACAATACTGTTTCTTCGAAATTTGTGTGTCTTCTATTTCACTTGTGTGTCTGTGTTTTCTTTGTTGTCTGCCTGGTCACACACCAAGAGGCAAATCAAATGGTAATCGCTGTGGTAGGTCTTAGAGATAACCAGGAGTTTGTCCTTATTAGATCTTGTTTGAGGTTCAGTAAGGGAAGGAGGTTCTTTTAGTTGGGTTAGCCCATAAATGCCTGTTTAAAAATAAGAAGATGTCCTCACTCTTCTGTCCTCTGTTATCTCTATGAATTCTTTTTTTTCATTGTGTCGACTTTTCAATTTAATAGCCAAGGAGAAATGCATGAGAAAATCCCGGTTTTTTCTGGGTGTTCTCGAAGATAAGGTCAATGCTGCAAAGATCGGGGGCTATTCTGGTTTTTTCTCCACCCTCTTTGCAATTGTCTCTTTAACTATACAATTATTGCCCATTCGCTCTCGCGTCTCTTTTCTTGCCTTGATCGTCCGTTATTTAGTAAGTTTAAAGTGTTAATGAATCCCTTACATTCTGCTTGTTGCCGAACACCTGATTTGAAATGGGTGGGGGTGTGGCAGATAGCAGCCATATTTCGTGGGGGAGTTCAAGGTCTCAACAAGCAAATCATGTTACCTGATGGTCACAAAGAAGCGTAATTGCCACGCAGAAAAATTAATTTTATGAGCAGCCAAATGGAGAAAAGTAGAATGATTTTTAGGTAACTTGGGTCTATGGTTTGAGAATAAGTAGCTGGAAAAACACACACGATTGGGAAAATAAGATGTATAATCACAAAAACAGATGTATAATCGGAGAGCTGTGGCTGGACTTGTGACATGTGAATTGAATCTATAGGGCAGGCATGAGGGTAGGTCCATAGAGGATGTTTGTTGTAGTTTATGGAAGCATGACAGCAGCAGCAATAAAACAATATGAAAAAGAAATTAATAGATTACAATACAACAGCAGTACAGCATTGCATTGGAGCTATTAGTTGTTTGGTACTGTTTTTTAGTATAGTAGTTGTTTGCTGGTTTTCAATATAGATTCCCTGTGCGGCGTCCTTGAGGACAAGAAAGGCGCACACCTTTAAATAAATTATATATTATATTATTATTAAGTCAACCCCCATCAACGTATACTCAAAGAAGCAGGAGAGAGAGGAGACACCATCAGTAAGAAGATGCGAAACTTGCGCTAGCAATTTGATCCAATGAAAAGGGAAGTGGAAAGACAAACCATAACAAGAGCAGTATAGAAATAGTGGGAGTATGTCCACGTTTTTAGGGACTTGGGTGGATGGACAAGGAACAGAGAGTGAGGAATAGACAGGGAAGCCTTAAGACTTCACACGGCGCAAACGCAGTAGCGATACATCAAACCATGGGCTTTTCAGAAGTAAAGAGCAGACAATTAACATTCTCGTTATATAAGATCAGGTGACGTTTATTCGTTTGAAAGAGGCAAGTAGTCGGAGTAAGTACCCGCATTCAATGGGATGGAGGAGGTGCATAGGATGTAGAGAAGGAGGAGGGGAGGGAGAGAGGTGCTCAGTGATCATGGGAAGTCCCCCAGCCAATCTAGGCCTATGAGCAGCATAAAGAAAGGGAGCGAGGTTCAGACAACATCTCTGAGCCAGCCACAAACTATAAGCGTTATCACACAGAGGAAGGTCTTAAGCCTGTCTAAAATGTGAGATGGTGTCTGCCCTCCTGCACCAAACTGTGGAACCCTGGCTCCACAAGGACCAGGAGAGGAGTCGGAGATTCGTTGAACGGACTCTGGGCCTCCCTTCTCCTTTTTGCAGCGCCTCTAAGAACACACAAGTTACCACTGCATTCTGGGGAGCGCAGTGCATTGGATGGGGTGAAAGCTCTAAAGCTCTTTATGATAAGATGTGCCTGCAAGAAGAGTTTGTAGGTAGACGAAGGGCATTTCAATTACTATTCTGGATTTTACGGCAAAGGCCCAATGCAGAGAAGCAAAAGGCAGAGAGTGATCCTCTTTCCTGGTTCATGTCAGCACACGTGCTGCACAGCCATTTGGATCAGGCTGAAGAGGACTTTATGGACATTCATCGAGAAGCTGAATGATAGCCCCTCACAAACTCTGCATACTCTGATCACCACCCTGCATCAACATGAAGGTTAGGACGGCTTCTTTGATAATATTTCATAAAGAATATTTATAAAGGAACAGGATTGGACCAATCCACAGATCCTTGTGGGACTCCATGGACGTACTTTGGTGTGATGGATCGGATTGGTTAAGAAGAAAGCAATGAAATATGGCAGACAGAAATGTGGGCACAGGAGAAAGACCGAAGAACACGGAAGTGGGGATAATATAACACACCTACCACTTCTGTCACTCATAAAGAATTATACGGAATATGGTACAGGAGGGGGAGGAGTCTTAAATAACAAGACTCACACAGGACTGAATGGCACTTTACTTTTAATGGGGAAAGGATAGTTGGAAAACGGTTGTGAAAAGCTTGTGGGTGGTTAAAGAAAATGCTGAAATGTCATATTGCACGGCACATTGAAGAGGTGGAAAGAATGGTGTTTCTAGATAGGGTTTCAGGAGGCGGGTAGGAGTGGAATCGGAGGTGAGGATACGGGGATCAGAAGGAGAGGGAAGGAGTTAAGAATCAGCAGGAACGGCGCGTGTCTAAACTATAAAGTGACACAGGGGTCAAGGTTAGATTTAAGATGAGTAAGTTGACATGAGTTTGACCACCACCGTCATTACACTGGGTAGGCGTTAAGGCCACCTGTAAAAAGTTGTTTGTGTCGCCATTAAAGAAGAGACAAAAAGAAGCCTGCCGCACCTAGTGCAAGGTTTTGCCAGGATAGTACTAGTGCCGAATTGTTAGATGGCCAATGGGATATATCAAAGCGATCAAGTGGGTTCACTTAGACTTGCTAGCAAACTTAGGCTAGCGTTAGACATTGCCAACACTCAGGGGCTATATAGGCATTGTGGTTAGTGGCCTAGGTAAGGTTTATGGTTGCAACAACACACAAGTTTGAATGTGTGAGCTGCCGACTACATTTTAGTGACATGTACTGCAAAGGATTTGTGCTATTTATTTTTAAAGTACAATAATTAAAAAATGATTTGTCTATATTTGACCACAACTTGTTTGTGCACACAGGAGATCTTCATACGGAGTGGTCATTATTTTACTCATGTAGGTGTGGATTTCTCCTTGTATAAAAGGATCTTACTTTGAGGCTGTTGGAACATCCTGCACAGCTTGAAATCAAGCCTCAAACAATAAAGTCACCCAGGGTGGCTGAAAAACTAAGTCTTAATAATTTGATTTTCGTTTGCGGGGGAGTACATGTTGGGTCTAATAACGTATTATGTTCTTCAGAGAGAGTGTAGATTCTCCCATCAATAAGCAGTATGCTTATTGCAAAGTGTGGCTTAAACAAGTGGCAGCACGTTATCCCCTCTACAGCAGGGGTCATTCAAACACGTGATGTACGCGACGGTGAGATGCATGTGGGTCGGCGGAAGAAAGTTTTGGGTGATAAGACTTTTTTGTATTCCCCCGCCCTGCCCCCCCTTGCAAGTTTTTGAGGTATTGAGAAAATGTCCACCCTATCAATGTGCCTCGCACATGTTTAAATAAAACATGAATATATGACCCTGTGTATTATTTGATGTATCTTAGTATTGAATGCAACACAAAACAACAGGACATTTACACATGGCACTGTAGGACCAGGTTTGATATAACACAATTTATACAATATATATAATTAGGGGGTCCCGTCCATCTCGCCATCAGTTTGGGGGTCCTGGAATGGGGAGAAACGTGAAGACACCTGATATACAGGGCCAAGTCGAGCTCCGAAACCGCCTTATGTCAGCTGCAACATGACAAGTGTGTTACAATTATATATAACCTTTTTTTTAGTTTTATTTCTTTTTAAATAGTTAAAGAAATAAATACAATGCACTACTCTCCGGGAACCGTCACCTTATGTGGTGGAGAGGTTTGTGTTTCCCTATGAACTTGAGGGCTGTGTTGTTGGAGCTTTGGGCTCCTGTAGGTTCTACCATGGAAAGAGGTCTCAGGGGAGGGCCAAGACAAAAAATGGTCAAAGCACTTCGATGGTGAGCACGGAAAGGGATAGGAAGGGATAGAGAGAACCCGCCCCGGGGAAGCCCCGGGGCCCCCGTTCTGGAGCCAGGGCCGATGACGGTGGGCCTCGTGGACGAGCGTTTGGTGGCAGGGTTTGCAACGGAGACCGGTAGGGAAAGCCCGAAAAAGCAACGTGGCACCTTCTCCCTCCAGCCAATGGGGCCCCCACCTGTGGAGATCAAAGGGGTGGCGGGCGCGTGCTATATGGGTGGCAGCAAGGTCAGGGCTTGAACAGAAGACCGGCAGCAGAGAGCGCTCTGGACCGTGGAAGTCAACCTCTCTGGTTTGGGAAGGACCGGAACTTGTGCTAGAGGTGGGCGCGAACCGGTTAGATCTGGTGTGGGCTTCCCTCGAAGTCGCAGGTTCGTTCGGGAACGTACTCCTGGAAGGGGTTGGCTCTGTCCTACTCGGGAGTGCCCAGGCTGTGAGCGCGCGGCGGGTGTGGGGATACTCCAGCCCCCGCTGAGCGCCGCTGCTGTTGGAGTTACCTGTGGGACGAGAGGGTCGCCTCCCTACGACCTGCGGGGGTGATGGGGGGAAACTTGACTCGTTTTGGCATGCACCAAACACAGAGTTCGGGATTCCGCCTTTGGAGACACTTGAATTGAGTCTGTATGTGGCTCCAGTAGGGGACTCCATAGTTTCTGTGAGGGGACTTCAACCACTGTGGGGATGAGGAAACTTGGAGAGGCGGGTGAGTGAGGAACGGCCTCCTGATGCTAGACCAGAGTGGTTGTCTGTGTTGGACTTCTGTGCTAGTCATGGATTGTCATCAAAAAACCATGTTTTGACACAGTATGCTCATAAGTGTACTTGGTACCAGAGCACCCTATGCCAAGGTCAATGATCAATTTGAATAATCGTTTCATCCTCTGATCGAGGCGATGTTTTGGTACACTCGGGTAGAGAGTCGGGCGCAAGCTGTCAAAGCTCCCATCTGGTTGGTTGGTGGGTCAGGGTGGGGTGGGGGACTCTGGACACGAGACCTGGTAAACTCCAACGGGGGTAGTGCGGGGTAATGGAGAAGTCTGGAGTGAGAGCCCCGTCCGACCAGACTTCACTCAACCTCCGGTGGAGCTTTGCGTCTGGCATCCAGGTGGAGGGTTGGGGCATTGAACCTTGAGATGGACATGTTCAAAGCTTATTCATTTGCTAAAGCTGCGGCGGGACTATGCTAGGGTCTTGGTCGCAAGGGCGGTACCCACACACACCTGGTGGACAACCGGTGGGTCTGGAAGCGGCGACTGACGATGCAGGAGTCTATTACGGAGATATGTTGTCCCGGGGACTCGCGAGGCAGTTGCCAGAGGGACCGACGGCCCGAAGGGCTGCAGAGCCTCTGCTCGTGACAGAGGCCAAAGTCAGCGGGGTGTGGCGAAAGAAGTTCGGAGAAGACATGGGAGAAGACTTTCGGCTCGACACCAAGGGGCTTTCTGGAAACTTCCACCATATCCCCCCCCCAGGAAGGGGGAAGCGGGAATCGTCCAAGCTGATACAGTAAGGATGGGACTTTTGACGCCAACTGAGGAGGTAATAGGGCGGGGTGGACGGAGCACTTCCTGAGGAACTCCTAAATCCAGCTGACACGACTCTTCTGGTGTGAGGCAGAGTGAGAGGATGATGAGTGTCGTCAAGTCCACTGGGGAAAGGTGTGAGGTAATCAAAACCAACTCCACAGCGAAAAGCCCAGGATATGAGATCCGCTCAAAAGCTGAAAGACTCTGGGAGTGGAAGGGCTGTCTTGGTTGAACACGACCTCTTAAACTGCAGTGGAGTCTGGGACTGCCTAAGGAGTGCAGTAACCGGCATGGTGGTGGTTGCCTGCCTTTAAAAGGGGGACAGAGGATGTTGCCAATTTTACAGGGGGGTATCACACTGTCTCCGCCTCCTGGTAAAGTCTACTCCAAGGTGCTGGAAGGAGTGGTTCGCCGATGTAGAAAACTCTGATTGAAGAGGAACAATGCGGTTCGTCCTGGTCTGGAACAACGGATCAGATCTTACTCTCGCAGGATCTTGAGGGGGCCTGGGAGATGCCCAACCAGTTACATGTGTTTTGTGGATCTGGAGAAGGGCGTTATACCGGTCCCCCGGGTAAAAATGTGGGAGGTGCTGCGGAGGGAATATGGGGTGAGGGGGTCCCTTCTAGGGCATCCAATCTCTGTAATGACCAAAGCGAGAGCGTGTCCGGGTCTCGGCAGTAAGTCTTGGATCTTAAGGTGAGCGTTCCGGTGGATTGTCACCGAGGTGCGTTGTCCGCACCAATCCGTTGTAAATTATTTATGGACAGGATATCGAGCGGTAGTCGGGGCGGGGGAGGGGTTTGCAGTCGGGGGCTCGGGATTCTCATCGCTGCTTTTGCAGATGATGTGTCCTGTGCATCATCGGTCTGGACCTCAGCACTCCTGGATGCGTTCGCAGCACCGAGTGTGAAGACGGCGGGATGTAGGATACAGCACCTCTAATCTGAGGCATGGTTCTCCAGCAGGAAACTCGATGGGTGTCTCTTTCAGGGGTGGGGCGTGAGTCCTTACCCCAATTGAAGGGTTTAAGTACCTGGGGTCTTGTTCGTCGAGTGAGGGGAGGACGATCTGAGCGTAGATTGGCGGAGAAATCGAGCAGCCGGTGCGGGTATTACATTCCATTTATCGCAACGTTGTGACGAAAAGGAGAGTGAGAGCCAGAAGGAAAGCTCTCGATCTACCGTGCAATTTCGGTTCCTACCTCACCCCTATGGTCATGAGGCGGGTTCATGACCGAAAAACGGAGATCCAGTGTACAAGCGGCCGAAATGGTGTTTCATCAGGTAGGGGTGCTGGGTCTCCCTTAAGATCGTGAGAAGTTCAGTCAATCCGAGAGGGAGCTCGGAGTAGAGCCACTGCTCACTTCACGTCGACAGGAGCCATTGCGGTGGTTCTGGCATTCTGGTAGGAATGCCTCCTGGGCGCACTCCCTAGGGAGGTGTTCCGGCACGTCCACTGGGAGGAGGTCGTGGAAGACCCAGACTAGGTGGAGAGATATATCTCCAACCTTGCCTGGAACGTCCGCGGGAATCCCCCGTCGAGCTGGTGATGTGGCTCGGGGGAAAGTGGAAGTTTGGGGTCCCCTACGTGGAGCTGCGCCCGCGACCGATACGCCCGTTAAGCGGAGAGATGGATGTTGATGGTCACAAGGTCACTACACTAAAATGAGAATGTGTCCGCAGGGCCAACATAAACATAATTATATCAAACTTTTTAACAAATAAATTAAACAGAGGTAAGGACAGGAGGGGGGAGGGAGGACAAAAACAACCACGCAGAAACAACACACATACATGACAGCACAAGACAAGGGACCAAAACACTGCGCAAGTTTAGAGGTAGGTAGACAGCACGGACCTCACAGTAGCAATGCACCGCACCGTGTCCACGAGTTTCCCTGGGGCACCATTATTTATCCGCCGGGACAGTTCCAAGTAGCCACCATCACGATAGGAAAGGTCCATATGCGATAGTTTTTTTAGGTTGTGTTCGTTCTCCCAATGGGTTCTCCATCGTTCCTTTTTGCAGCTGAAGTTCCAGCAACACAGACACGTTTCTGAGTCCCAGGAGAGTGAAAGGCTGTACAGGTCACTTCCAGAATCAAGACTTAAACAGTAACGCGTACAGTAACAGTTAACACAAGGCATAGATTTTGGATGCAAAAGCGTTCCAGACTGACCTGGGAATGCATCCCAGAAACATGTATGATAATGTGCCTTTGCTTTAATGTGATTAGAAGTTATAAAATGCTGGTTGAAGTGTATTTTAAATGTGAGCATTGTTCAACAGGTGATATGTCATGTGAAGCTAAATTAAGTTAGAAGCTGACTGATGGTCTGGATTGCAGATATCTTTCTGGAACGTTTAGACCATACATCATCAGTTTGAGATCACTACCCAGGGCCTGCATCAAGTGCCAGATCCTCGCATAGGTAAGGGCCGAGAGGGGCCAGTATGACCACCAAGAACTGGTAAATAGCCGAGGACCATACCACACGTTTTTAGGCTGCACAGTAACTTCCAAATAGGATGATAGCAAAGTCCTTTGCCAAGGGGGACACCGTGTGCCCTGAGTGCTGACCTAGGAACTGCCGGCACGACACGCGTCATGGTTGGCCTGACGGGCCTAGGCCCCACCACTTTCAAACAGGCCCACCCACAAATTTTCATTAAAAAATAATTAATAATTAATTTTAATTCATAAGAATTGTAAAAAATGGAAATTATCTCATAATCTTGTGCTAAAATGAGGCTAAATCTTAAATAGTTTTTAATTAACTTTAAAAAAAGTTGTTTGTCTATTAGTGACAGTGACTGGAACATGTCCACGCGCTAAATAGACTGCCGCTTAGTGGAACTGAACACTCGATTCCACAGTGGACACTATGGCCTCATGGCATCTGCGCCATCCTGAGTTGCCCTAGCTTACCTACAATGAGACCACTGCTTGGCCACTCTCAGCGATGCGGAAGCGCTTCAACATAACCGTGTCAGAGTCGGAGCTTTGCAGTGTTTGTGCAACCCTAGAGAGGAACGAACAAAAAGAGTGAGAACATCTCACAGTTAGTTGAAGTGATGACATATGCCAATGAGGACGTTTCCACAATATCCCTTGCTTTCCTAAAAGCTCTGATAACACTTGCCGATGACATCCTGTACACGTTTAAAACGCGTGCCTTGTCAGTGTCCCCGGATTTAAAAAACACACCAAATCAGGGCAAACCATGCTTCGTCTCGCCTTATGTCTCATCTGTTGTGACAAATGAAAGAGAGTCTTACAGTAACTCTCGACTTTGCGATCTTGACATTTTCAAGAGCAAACCCCGCCGACTACGCTGAATTTTTGTCGTGTGTGTTGTGTGTTGTGCTAGTGCGAGGCGAGACCTAAAAACATGCGATGATATTCGAAGGCAACCATGTTGAAAGTGTAACATAGCAGAGAGAAAAAGAGGAAATGAGTTGTTCCCTGTTCGCTTCTTCTAGCCTATTTGTTGTACCACGAAGGGATAAGAGTAAAGGTATGTGAAGGCTACTACTGTCTGTATGAGCTATATTAAAATAAATCGATTCTAAAGCCCGTTTACAATCTACAGGCGCATTTCTATTCTGAGATCAGCTTGTTACTGTTGTTCTTTTTCCCTCCCATGGTTCCCTTGTATGGGCGCTTTGTCTGTTTTAATGGTGATTTAATCTGCTTAATCTAGGAAATATGGTTATAACTGAATCACACTAAATTAACAGTTTGTTACTTTTGAAATAACTGAGTTTGTTTACACGACAGAGCGACGTCATGAAACAAGTTCTGTGCCCTAGATGAATGGAAACTGTCGGCAGTGTTGTTGTCTGTAGTGTTGAAAACATAACAACATTTTTTCCTGTTATACGAGCAGAACTAATTATGTTTTGGGGAAATACTTAATGCCTGACCACGTTACAGAAGGTCTAGGAGAGCTTTGCGTAATAGCGCAGCCAGGTGTGGTGCGTAATGGAGATTCCCAAAGCGCT
>NW_022605591.1:659457-659681 GCF_008692095.1 Etheostoma spectabile | reverse complement strand
CCTCTCTGGGCAGAACCAAGGAGAGCGGTCGCGGATAGGGTCGTCCTATACAACGAAATGTTTGTACAATGTTTTTACAACATTTTTAAAGAGCATCAAGCTAGTGAAATCTCTATTATGTTAGCACAGATAATATAACAGTATATAAGTCTGTTATCATTTGTATTAGGTTAAACAGTGATTTGATAACATGTTTTGATTTAAGGCCCACCCAAAATTGGTCT
>NW_022605591.1:653662-659447 GCF_008692095.1 Etheostoma spectabile | reverse complement strand
AAACTGGAATCCTGGCGCCGTGCCTGACTGCCGGTAAAAGAAAAAGGAAGAACATGCTAGATCAAATGTGTTCTGCAATTCAGAGAACGGCGACAAGCCAACCTTGCTAAAAATGTCTTTTAGACAACAAATTGAGAGGCCACCATCCGCTTTCCTCCTCTGTAGACATCTGTACATGCCAGTTCACTTCATGGGCACTGCCAGGTGCTCTTGAGCAAGGCCCCGGACTCTCCCCAACCGCTCAGGGCGCTGGTCTAGCTGGCAGCCAACTCACTCCTACATCTCTCCATTTGTGCATGAATAGGTCCTGAGCATGTATGTGTATTTCAGGCCTGTGTACAGCAGACAAAGCAGAGTGCAAATTGTAATTTCCCCACTGGGGATCAATAAACAGTATAAATGATTAAAGTGTAAAAATGTATTGTAATTTACGCCAATAGCCAACAGGAGGAGAGAGAGGTAGCTCACAAAATTAATCCTGTGTAAAACATTCATTTTAACCACTGAGATACGGGCTTGAATCAACATAGGAGACACATCCATTTTTCCATGTCTTTCAAAACGTTGTTCAGGGCAACAGAATGGTTATGCTTAATTATCTGGTTTAAGCAGGGAAATACCTCAATGCCAAAATATTTAACCTGCTTAACAATGGGAATGTTATTAGAGATGGTTGAATTATGGGCAGAGTCGTTTAAATGAAATAGTGCAGATTTTGACCAGTTCATTTTAAAGCCAGCTACGCTTCCATTCTCCTTGTATTGTGATAGAAGGTGATGGAGAGACTAAGATGGGTTTTCTAAAAAGACCCAAACATTGTCCGCAAATAATAGACGTGATGCTGTGTATTGTGAATGTATATTGGTGACACCATAATCGATTTGCAAATGGCTTGAGCCAACGGATCTAGATAGAAGACAAATGGATTAGAGTACAAGAAAGGATTAGACTACAAAGCTTTACTCATGCCAAGAAAGTTTTACCAAAGCCCATCACCTTTAAGACTGACCATAGGAATTACCACTCAAGTCTGTCAAAGGCTTTCATTGTGGCAAGAGAGAGAAGTGACATTAGGGTCTTACTGTCCTCTGCTGCATCAACAATATGGAGAAGACGTCTAACATTATCTGCTGCTAGTCTTGTTTTTATGAATCCTGTTTGGTCAGGGTTCACTAATTTGGACATATGAGACTCCAAACGGTCCAAAGATTTTTATATCAGCGTTAAGCAAACTCAGAGGCCGATAGCTAGAACACTCTGTAGGATCTTTATCCTTTTTTAGTAGTAATGAAATTAAGGCTGTGTTAACATCCCTTGAGTATTCACCCTTTTCAATAGAGAAGTTAGTCATGTCAAGAAGGAAAGGGCCCAACTTTTCCCAAAAATTTGCATAAAATTCAGGACAATCCCATCAAAGCCCGTGATTTTCCTTTTTGCACATTCTGTACTGCCAGTCTTAATTCCCCAATAGAATGAATTTGTCCAAGCTAGCTGATTCCTCTGCTGATAACTAAGGCAAGTCAAAATGATTCTAATAGTGACTAGCTGTCACAGTGGGATATATCCGAAGTCACCTCAGATTCACCTCTCCGGGGAACCATCACCTTATCATGGTGGAGAGGTTTGTGTGTCCCTATGAACCTGAGGGCTGTGTTTCTGGAGCTTGTGCTCCTGGTTGTAGGGTCTCCCATGGCAAAAGTGGTTCAGGGAGGGCCAGACAAAGAATGGTGTCAAAACCCCATGAAAGCAGAGGTAAGAGGGAGTGAACCCTGCTGGAGCAGCCCGGGGCCCCCGTCTGGACCAGCCAGACGGCGGGCTCGTCAGCGGCGCCTGGTTGGCCGCGGTTTTGCCCGGGAGCCGCGGTCGGGCACAGCCGCAAGAAGCTGCGTGTGCACCCCTAATCTCCATACCCATGGGTCTCACGCACAGTAGGTGTAGTGTGTAAAAAAGAGGTGGGGGTTAAACCTAATTCCTGTGATCAGCTGATCAGGACCGATCGCCAATAAGGTGGTTCACGGCTTACCGGTGTATCCTGATGACACTTGCTGTAGGCTGTTCATTATTCACTGGTGCTCCCCTCATTAAGGTCACACAATCAGTATTTCAGTTTATACATTAGCCACTATTTATGTAAAAACTACATTACCCACACTCTCTAGCGAAACCGCATGTTTGCTGATTGGTCAACCGCTGTTTACCAAGAAACGTTTACCATAGCCCGCGAAACCACAGCTAGAGCGACAACAATAATATAGCTAGCTGACTAGCAAAGGGAGCTTCTTGTCACTACTTTCAGTGGCCAGAGAATGCCTGAAATACATCAGGTTATTTTATCAGACAATATATCCTGAATTTCATATGGGAAAAAGGTAGTAGTGTGCCGCAACGTCTGTCTGTGAAAGGGGTAGGCTAACCTAATCAGTGCCGGGCTTTTTGAGTTAGTGGCATGAATTATGACATTAACCCAAAATAACCCCTAAAAACATTAAGTTGAGTCCTGTTTTCCGAGCTCAATCACTTTGTGACTTCTTTCTGAGACCGTTTGCGGCATCAGGAGTAGGGGCTGCTGTCTTGGCGGCGCTTAAAAAAAAGTCTGCTGGCTTCCTGCTTGAATGTTTTAAGCCCCAACGAGACTCACAGCGCTAGACGCTACTGCTGTGACTTTCAGGCACCCAACCAGTTGCCCCATCGTAGTATTCCAGGCAGCGCTGCCTGGAAGGCGACGGTGGGGGCACCTAACACCAAACACCGCAGAATTGGTCAACCTGACTCTAGTAATGCAGCGCAATGAGATAACTAGTTTTTAAACACCTATGAAACTATAATGAACAATAGAAACTTAAACAGCTTACGTTAATTTAAATGGACTTTGACGATAGGCTATTCAGAGGTGGATAAACGCACTGTGTGGGGGTACGGTGGGGGTGGGGGGGTAAACGCCATTTCCAAATTTTGAGAGGTGCATAACCGGCGTTTTTAGTGCGTTTACCCTCCACTACATCACTGCTCGACCACCTGTGGAGGAACCGGCTTGGGGCTCGGGTGCGTTGCCATATGATGGTGGCGGGAAGGTCAGGGCCTCGCGGACAGAACGACTGGCGCAGAGGCGGCTCTGGGGACGTGTGAACTTCACCTCTCTGGGGGGAAGGAGTCGGAACTTGTGCTGGAGGTGGGAGCGCTACCGTAGATCTGGTGGGGCTACTCTACCACATCTCGGTTTCTGGAACGTACTCCTGGGATAGGGGTTGGACTCTGTCCTACTCCGAGTTGCCCAGGGTGTAGGCCGGGCGGGTGTGGGATACTCACAAGCCCCAGGCTGAGCGCCGCTGCGTTGGGTTTACCCCGGTGGACGAGAGGGTTGCCTCCCTACGCCTGCGGTGATGGGGGGAAAACCTGACTGTTGTTTGTGCATATGCACCAAACAAGAGTTCGGAGATTCGGCCTTCTTGAGACCTTGATGGAGTCCTGTATGGGGCTCCAGTAGGGGACTCCGTAGTGTCTGGCTGGGGACTTCAACGCACACGTGGGCAATGAGGAGATACTTGGAGAGGCGTATTGGGAGGAACGGCCTCCTGATCTGAACCAGAGTGGTTTGTCTGTTGTTGGATTCTGTGCTAGTCATGGATTGTCCATACAAAACACCATGTTCGAACATAGGGATGCTCATAAGTGTACGTGGTACCAGAGCACCCTAGGCCCAAAGGTCAATGATCGATTTAATAATGTTTCATCTGATCTGAGGCCGTATGTTTTGGACACTCGGGTGAAGAGAGGGCAGAGCTGTCAACTGACACCATCTGGTGTGAGTTGGGTCAGGGGATGGGGGAAGATACTTCTGGACAGACCTTTAAGCCCAACGGCGTAGTGCGGGTAAATTGGGAAGTCTGGAGGAGGCCCCGGTCCGACTGGACTTTCACTCACACACCTCCGGCGGAGCTTTTCATGCATCCCTGTGGAGGCTGGGGGCATTGAACCTGAGTGGACAATGTTCAAGCTTCCATGCTGAAGCTGCGGCGGCGAGCTGTGGTCATAGGGTTCTTAGGTGCCTCAAGGGGCAGTAACCCACGAACACCTGGTGGACACCGGTGGTCAGAAGCTGCCGACTGAAGAAGGAGTCTTCCGGATATGTTTCCCAGAGGACTCCGGAGGCAGTGCCAGCGTACCGACGGGCCTGAAGGGCTGCAGCTCTGCCATGACAGAGGCAAGCAGCGGGTGTGGGAGAAGTTCGGAGAAGACATGGAGAAGGACTTTCGGTCGGCACCAACGGTGCTTCATGGAAAACCCTTCGCCACTCGGAGGGGGAAGCGGGACTATCCAAGCTGTATTACAGTAAGGATGTGACGTTGTTGACCGCACTGGGGAGTGTAATAGAGCGGTGGAAGGAGCACTTGAGGACTCCTAAATCCAGCTGACACGCCCTCTGTGGTGAGGCAGAGCTGGGGGATGATGGGGGATTGTCGTCAAGTCCATGGGAACTGAGGTAGTCAAAACAACTCCACAGCGGCAAAGCCCAGGGATTGATGAGATCCGTCACAGAAAGTGCTGAAAAGTTTTGGGTGGTGGACGGGGACTGTCTTGGTTGAAACGCCTCTTCACATAGGTGGAAGTCCCTGGGACGGTGGCCTAGTTTGGCAGACCGGTGGTGGTTCCCCTCTTTAAAAGGGGGACCAAGGGGTGTGCCAATTACATGGGTACACATTCTACTCCCTGGTAAGTTTACTCCAAGGAGCTGCGAAGGGAGGGTTCGGCGGCCGATAGTCGCAATCCTCGGATGAGACGGAAGAATGCCGAGTTGCGTCTTGGCCGTTAACAACTGATCAGATCGTTTACTCTCGCAGGATCCTGGAGGGAGCTGGTAGTATCCCAACCAGTCTACATGTGTTTTGTGGATCTGAGAAGGCGTATGACCGTGTCACCCCTGGAAAACTTGGAGGGTTAGGGGTAAGCGGCTGGGATGAGGATCAGCACCTCTAATCTGCGGCCAGTTTCTCGAGCAGGAAACCGATGGAGTGCTTTCTTCGGGTAGGGGGTGAGTCCTTACCCCAAGTGAAGGAGTTTAAGTACCTGGGGTCTTGTTCGCGAGTGAGGGGACATGAAGTGGATTGGTCGGAGAATCGGAGCAGCCGTGCGGTATTACATTCTGTTTTTCGCACGTTGTGACGAAAAGGGAGCTGAGACCAGAGGCAAGCTCTCGATCTACCGGGCAATTTTCGTTCCTACCCTCACCTATGGTCTGAAGGCGGGTCATGACCGAAAGAAAGAGATCCAGGGTACAAGCGGCCCAAAATGGGTTTCCAGAGGGTGGGCTGGCGTCTCCCTAGAGATAGGTGAGAAGTCTCAGTCATCCAGAGGGAGCTCGGGGTAGAGCCCGCTGCTCCTTTGCGTCGAAAGGAGCCAGTTGAGGTGGTTCGGGCATCTGGTAAGGATGCCTCCTGGGCGCCTCCCCAGGGGGGTGTTCCAGGCACGTCCAGCTGGGAGGAGGCCTCGGGGAAGACCCAGGACAAGTGGAGAGATTGTATCTCCAACCTGGCCTGGGAACGCCTCGGGATCCCCCAGTGGAGCTGGTGATGTGGCTGGGGAAAGGGAAGTTTGGGGTCCCCTCGGGAGCTGCTGTCCCCCTCGACCCGATACCGGATAAGCGGTCAAAGATGGATGGATGATGGACCCTCGATTCAATACAGATGGGAAATGAAATGTTGGAGGATTTCTTTATTTGACAGGTTATTTCTAATTTACCACGTGAAAGATTTAATAGGGGGATGTCTGCAAAAATAGTCACTGGATC
>NW_022605591.1:653387-653637 GCF_008692095.1 Etheostoma spectabile | reverse complement strand
CGAGCGCCTGGTGGCCGGGTTTGCCACGGAGCCCGGTCGGGCACAGCCCGAAGAAGCTGCGTGGCACCCCTATCTCCATCCCATGGGCTCACCACCAGAGGTGTAGTGGTAAAAAAAGAGGTGGGTAAACTCTAAATTCTGTGATCAGATGGATCAGGACGCGATCGCCAATAAGGTGGGTCACGGCTTACCGGTGTATCCTGATGACATTGCTGTAGGCTGTCATTTATCACTGGTTGTTCCCTCATTA
>NW_022605591.1:653203-653377 GCF_008692095.1 Etheostoma spectabile | reverse complement strand
TCAGTATTCAGTTTATACAATTAGCCACTATCTTATGTAGAAAAACTACATTACCCACACTCCTAAGCGTAACAGCAATGTTTCTGATTGGTCCAACTCGCTGTTACCATAGAAACGTTTACCATACCCGCGAAACCGCAACAGCTAGAGCGACAACAATAACTAGCTAGCTGA
>NW_022605591.1:652831-652940 GCF_008692095.1 Etheostoma spectabile | reverse complement strand
TTTCCGAGCTCACTCACTTTGGGCTTCTTTCTGAGACCGTTTGCCGGCATCAGGAGGATGGCTGCTGTCTTGGCGGCGCTTAAAAAAAAGTCTGCTGCTTCCTGCTTGA
>NW_022605591.1:652649-652821 GCF_008692095.1 Etheostoma spectabile | reverse complement strand
CCCCAACGTCGACTTCAAGGCAGCGCTACGACTGTGACTTCAAGGCACCCAACCATTGCCCAATCGTAGTACCTTCCAGGCAGCGCTGCCTGGAAGGCGACGTTGGGGGCAACCTACACCAAACACCGCAAGAGATTGGTCAACACTGACAGTAATGCAGCGCAATGTGATA
>NW_022605591.1:652384-652537 GCF_008692095.1 Etheostoma spectabile | reverse complement strand
CACTTTGGAGGTGGGTAAACGCCATTTCCAAATTTTGAGAGGTGCATAAACGGCGTTTTAGTGCGTTTAGCCTCCACTACATCACTGCTCACCACCTGTGGGAGGAACCGCTGGGGTCGGGTGCGTTGCCATATGGGTGGCGGCGAAGGTCAG
>NW_022605591.1:652221-652364 GCF_008692095.1 Etheostoma spectabile | reverse complement strand
CGGGCGGCAGAGGCTGGCTCTGGGGACGTGGAACGTCACCTCTCTGTGGGGGAAGGAGTCGGAACTTGTGCTGGAGGTGGAGCGCTACCAGTTAGATCTGGTGGGGCTTACCTCTACGCACATTCTCGGTTCTGGAACCGTAC
>NW_022605591.1:651298-651430 GCF_008692095.1 Etheostoma spectabile | reverse complement strand
CCTGAGTTGACAATGTTCAAAGCTTCCATTGCTGAAGCTGCGGCGGCGAGCTGTGGTCATAGGGTCTTAGGTGCCTCAAGGGGCAGTAACCCACGAACACCCTGGTGGACACCGGTGGTCAGGGAAGCTGTC
>NW_022605591.1:651164-651288 GCF_008692095.1 Etheostoma spectabile | reverse complement strand
AGGAGTCCTTCCGGGATATGTTATCCCAGAGGACTCCGGAGGCAGTTGCAACGTACCGACGGGCCTGAAGGGCTGCAGCCTCTGCCATGACAGAGGCAAAGCAGCGGGTGTGGGAGAAGTTCGG
>NW_022605591.1:650790-651112 GCF_008692095.1 Etheostoma spectabile | reverse complement strand
GTTCGCCACCTCAGGAGGGGGAAGCGGGGACTCATCCAAGCTGTATACAGTAAGGATGTGACGTTGTTGACCTCAACTGGGGAGGTAATAGAGCGGTGGAAGGAGCACTTTGAGGATCTCCTAAATCCAGCTGACACGCCCTCTGTGGTAGAGGCAGAGCTGGAGGATGATGGGGGACCATCACTGGGAGTAGAGAGCGTGGAGGAATTCACGTTGAGGATCTCCTAAATCCAGCGGACACGCCCTCTGTGGGGAGAGTCAGAGCCGGGAGATTATTGGGATTGCGGCATTTCCCTGTGGGAGTCCGCTGCGGTATCAAAAC
>NW_022605591.1:650602-650765 GCF_008692095.1 Etheostoma spectabile | reverse complement strand
ACTCCACAGCGGCAAAGCCCCAGGGATTGATGAGATCCGTCCAGAAATGCTGAAAGTTTTGGGTGTGGAGGGGCTGTCTTGGTTGACACGCCTCTTCAACATTAGGTGGAAGTCTGGGACGGTGCCTAAGGAGTGGCAGACCGGGGTGGTGGTTCCCCTCTTT
>NW_022605591.1:650405-650581 GCF_008692095.1 Etheostoma spectabile | reverse complement strand
TGTGCCAATTACAGGGGTATCACACTTCTCAGCCTCCCTGGTAAAGTTTACTCCAAGGAGCTGGAAAGGAGGGTTCGGCCGATAGTCGAATCTCGGATTGAAGAGGAACAATGCGAGGTTCCGTCCTGGCCGTGTAACAACGGATCAGATCTTTACTCTCGCAAGGATCCTGGAGG
>NW_022605591.1:623065-650392 GCF_008692095.1 Etheostoma spectabile | reverse complement strand
TGCCCAACCAGTCTACATGTGTTTTGTGGATCTGGAGAAGGCGTATGACCGTGTCCCCTGGGAGAAACTGTGGGAGGGTTAGGGTTAAGCGGCTGGGATGAGGATCAGCACCTCTAAATCTGCGGCCATGGTTCTCAGCAGGAAACCGATGGAGTGCTTTCTTCGGGTAGGGGGTGAGTCCGCTTACCCCAAGTTCAGGGTTTAGTACCTTGGGTCTTGTTCCGCAGAGTTAGGGGACCATGAAGCTTGAATTGGTCGAGAATCGAGCAGCCGGTGCGGTATTAATTCTGTTTTCCGCATCCGTTGGGACGAAAAGGGAGCTGAGCCAAAGCAAAGCTCTCCGTCTACCGGCATTTCGTTCCTACCTCACCTATTGCATGAGGCTGGTCATGACCGAAGATGGATCCAAGGTACAGGCGGCAAAATGGTTTGCCCAGGAGGGTGCTGGCGTCTCTTAGGATGGGTGAAACTCATCTCCGAGAGACTCGGGGGTAGACCGCTGCTCCTTTGCGTCGAAAGGAGCCATTTGAGGTGTCGCACTGGTAAGAGGCCTCCTGGATCCATCCAAGTGGGGTGTCCAGGCACGTCCAGCTGGGGATTCCTCGGGATAGACCCAGGACAAGGTGGAGAGAGGTTCTCCAACCTGGCCTGGAACGCCTGAGCGGGATCCCCCCGTCGGAGCTGGTTGATGTGCTGTGGAACGTGAAGTTTTGGGGTCCCGCTCGCTGGAGCTGCTCCCCCGCGCCCGATACCGTGATAAGCGTCAAAGAGGTGGATGGATGGACCAGATTCCAACAGATTGGAAGAAATTCTGAATGATTTATTTATTTTGTACGGGTTAGTTCTAAATTACCATCTAAGGATTTAATAGCGGGAAGTTCTGCAAATAGTCACTGGTCTTAATCTCATAGTGAAAGTTACTAAAATGGCACCCTGAAAATCATAGCCTGTCCTCTCTATTGGATAGGATTCCGATTCCTGTTTCGGATGTGTGTATTTACTTTCTTGCTTGACCATGATCGTGTCTACAAGTTGCCGGTCAGTAAATTTGTTTGTAACAGTGAGTCTATCTGGTGAACTCACTGCACGGTTTTGCAGCTCAGTGACTTACTTGCCCGCATTAGGCCAGAACAGCTATGGTATGTGGCTCCTAATAAAACCTTATCGCATCCTACAATACCTGGTTCTTCTACAAGCCAACAGCAATTGCTTGCAATGCGTGCTATATATTCTGCTGCTGTTATATAACAGAATTTCTGCTATAAACGTGAGTTATATCGGATTCTTTTTCATTAATTAGTTTTAAAGCGCCATCTAACCTCACTTTTGCGGTTTTTCCACTGGTGTTAATCTACTCGCCTCGGCCTCGACTGCTACTTCGCCTTTTTTTGGTTTTTCCCATTACTCAAAACGTCCCTGGGACCCCGGACTTTTATACCTCATTCGAGTTCCAATCGAGCCGGGCGATACGCCAAAGGTGACGGGAAGAACATGCAGACTGCTGGTTGGTCGTAGAGAATCGTCCCTTATGGACGCGTTTGGTGCAAACAGAGTGCGGATGTGTGTTGCCAGAACAAACGTGACATTGAAAAAGATCTAGCCGGACACCGCGCCTTGTTAGCACTCCTCGCACTATTCTTCTCCCTTTTAACTGTCGGGCTACTAGCGGCTCATGTCGTTTGTCCCAATATTGCCACACTGTGTACTTTACAAAAGACAAGCACGAAGATATATATAAGAGATAATATCAACAAAAGTTTTTTATTTAGCTTGTCCAGTACGCATCAAACCCTCCCAAACTTCCCGTCTCTCCTCTGCACACCCTGTGCCAGTGTCCCCGCCGGCTCTGCTGGCCGCAGATTCATCCGTTGTTGTCATAAGCCTCTCCGGTGACTCTAATACAGAGTATATTACGCAGTCCGGCAGGTCGAAACAGAGGTTCACTGTCGGACATCGCCCACCGACGTTCCTATCGGCGGCGATGTTGCAAGCTATGAATGCTCTGAACACCAAAAGGTAACAGCAGACATGTTGGGTGTAATCATGGTTGCTACAGTTCTGTACTTAAGATAGCGTCTATTAATACTGACTGCGACGCTGGAATACGTCCCAGTTGGCGTGGGGGGTGTGGCTGGCACCGAGTGTTTATTGGTAGGTGTGGGAGCCTGAAAGAGACATTACTTAATTCTTTTGTTACCAGCACTCGTGACCATTACTCACCTTTAATAATGAAAGTCTTATCTTGTGACTGCTCTGCCGCTGTCCTCCCTCAGCAGTTACTCTCTCTCTAGCCAAGCTAGAACGGTTTTTATCTTTTGATGAATGGCCTACAGTAGAGTAACAGTAACCCGTTACTGTAACGTAAATTATATAATTTATGCTTTAACTGCTGTGACAGCACTGTGACGCTTATCCAAAGAATAGTTACGCTGGATGGGCATCGGTCCCTGCCCCAGCCCACGTAGGATCTTGGAGTTACTTTTGTTCTGGAAATGTCCTTTAATTTCCCACATAAAGCAAATTTCAAGGATCGGCCTTTTTCACCTACGTATTTGCAAAAATCGGAATATCCTTTCTACAAATGCTACGAAAAACTAGTCCAGCATTTGTTACTTCTAGGGGCTGATTACTGCAATTCTTTGTTATCCAGGCAAAAAGTCGAAAAGAAAACGTCCCTAAGACTCTCAGGCTGCGCCAGAATTGCTGCAGAGTGTAGTTCTGCCCTGACCCCGAAAGTATCACAAATCTTTCCTGTTTAGAGCTTCTCTGCATTGGCGTCCTGTAGAGGTCTAGAATAGAATTGTAAAATCCTTCTTCTCACCTACAAAGCTCTTCATTGTCACGACCATCTTATCTTAAAGAGCTCATAGTACCTACAACCCTACAAGAGCACTACGTTCCCAGATGCAGGGTGACTTGTGTTCCTATAGTCTCTAAAGTAGAACGGGAGACAGAGCTTCAGCTATCATGCTCCTCTCCTGGGGGGTTTGGGAACCAGTTTCCAGTTTTGTTCATGACGCAGACTCGGTCGGCCGACATTATTTTAATAGTAACTTAAAGACTTTTCTTTTTGATAAAGCTTATAGTTTGGGTACCAGACGTCCCCGGTGTCCGTGGACAGTCCCCGATGTTGGCTACCTGTCCCGCTGGATCTGTCCCGGATATGTCCTCCGCGGGTTTGCACTGTGACTGTAAAGACCCCGAAATTGGAATGAAGGGAAAGAGAAAAAACTGACAAAACTAGCCATAATTCGCACACCCAACGCACGCAGGCTTCCAAACGCCAGAGCCAGCTTTCTCAGAGAGGTTTGTGAAAGCCGTGTTTTACGATGCTGAAACATCACTGATGATTTTACATGGAGTCTGGTGCGTTTAGCGAACCGCAATTTCGGCAGACTTTTCTGTTTTAAAAAGAACTTAATCTTTAACAGAAAGATGTCGACCTCCTTAAAATCCTTTCCATATAATGTTGTCAGACGACTTGAATATTACATCTGATCTGTATTCAGTCAAACCAAACACTTGTTACTGACTTCAATACAACCTGATCAATTATCGTACTAACTTACATTGCAGCGATCTCTTTTAATATGCCAGGTCAAAGGAAATATTCCTCAGTATTTGTGTTGTCTTTGATTTCTCAATGAGCGTGTTTCAGAAACAAGCCTTGAGCAGTACAGCAAAAGCTGTCAGTAGTTCAGTAAGCGATAGCAACTTATTATTATTGAGACTTTCTATCCGAAATATTAGGACTTTTTAATCTGCGTATGAAGATGAATTTTTATCTTTGAATATTAGGCTTCTCTATCGTGAGGTTGTAGTGCCGTGGACAGGAATTGCAGCAGGGGTGGTCTGGGCTCATACCTGGGGGGGGGTGCTTCAGCCCGCTAACAAGAACCAGCTCTAGGGGCTAGGTCCCCCGTTTTAATGGTTTTACAAAAATGAAACATTACTGTGTTTTGGAGTAATACGCTTCTGATCGGAAAATGCCCCTGGCGATTTTGTCTGAGACTTGGTCACTTATTATATTAGGCATAGAATTGAATATTGTTGTGAGTGAGGAGTTGCGCATCCGCCTAACCGCCCACCTGCTTCTCGTCATAGTTTGTCAGATTTTTCTATCATATAATCAAGAATATAGATAAAACTAAAGGGAGACTTGCAGACACCGAGCCCGATCCATTTGGGGAGAGTTCTAGCCTGACCAGTCCCTCTCTTACCCTGTCGCTCTGGTTATGCTTTGATGAAGCTTATAGTTAGGGCATGAGGAATTTAATATTTGTTAGGATTAATGACGTCCGCAGCGTCCTCCTAACCCACCCACCTGCTTCTCGTCATAGTTTTCAGATCTATCTACATATATCAATAATATAAACTAAGAACTAAAGGGAGACCGTGTCATACCTCCCAAAAAAAATGAAAAAAAGAGATCCGTTTGGGAGAGTTCTAAGCCCGACCGGCTTTTCTCTGTACCCGGTCTCTCTAGTATGCTGTAATAGTTTTGACAGCTGGGGACTCCGTTGATACCGGACTCCTTTCTCCGCTATCTTTCCATTTAATGCGCCCCTGTCCCCAGAAATGCGTTTTAATTAACCTAGCGCTGGGGTGGTCATATGTTCTTTTTTTTCCCCAGCTGTCCATCGGTCGGGCGGCTCCAAAATCATGGTAGCCGCTGTTGCCACTGGTCCCGCTACAACTTTCTGCGATGCATGTTCACTCTGCGACATCTGCGGTGCCCCTACGCCTGCTGTGCCTGTAACTGCCGCTCAGGTGCCCTGCTATGCCATGACTACTAAACAAGAACTGCTACAACCTATTTTTTTTTATTCTATTTTTTGTTATTTCCACTCTTCACTCTAACCCCAACCAGGCCTGTCACCACCGCCTATCAAGACCTGGTCTGTCCCAAGTTTCCTGCTAAAAGGAATTTTTCCTCACTCACTGTCCTTTCACTAGAACTGTTGGGTCCTTTATAAATTCGGAATGGTGTCTAAAGACGACTCTATCTGTAAAGTGGTCTCGATATAGGCTTGTTATGAATTGAACCTATAAATAAAATTGAATTGAAGTGAACTTATTGGAGCAGTAGCTATGTTAGAACCCTTTACTGGAGAAATCTTGCTAGGCTAATCTAATGCTGGGGGATCAGAGTTTAAAGCACACTCGCGATGGGACGGTATGTATCACTTACTAACTCTGAACTCTGTGAAAATACAAGGGAATGAACTAAAAGCCCATAATTTGTGGGGTTCTTTAAAAAATATTTTAGCAAGCAAGCCAGGCAACAAACAGTTGCGTTGTCTGTCAGCATAAAAGGCTTACTGTCCCAAACTTCGCCACTATATAAACGTAAATGATTGTCTTCATAGTCCCCCAAAGTCCATCCAATTGTAAAACAGCTGGCTCCATGTCTACAAATGTTAAATCAGCAGTCCAATATTTGACTATACCCTTTAAAAAAAAAAAAAATTTAAATCACGTTAGCAGCATTGAGTATCTTAAATAGTCACGGTTATTCCTGCTGTGATTTTTTTCTCATATTATTGTAATTTTGGATTCAGGTTTTGCGCTAAAGCCAATACTACGTTCCGTTAGTACAAAATTCACTGTTCATCTTTTGACAAGAATATCATTCCCCGTTTAGCCTCTCCTCTTGTTACAATTTCTGTGTAAGGATTTTTACAGCACTCATAACATTTTCATTTTGTTAATACAGTGTTATGGCCAGCTGCTATTTGTTTTTAAGACACGTAGATCCAGCTCCCATTTACATTGCAGCTCTCCTAGGTCATCCTCAGGCCTCTGCCAGCTGTTCCTAATGCCGCGTCTCCTACTAGATGTGCAGGCTTTGCAGTCTCAGACTCAACTGAGACCATACTCAGTTGGTCGGAATTTCCAGAAATTAACTTGTCAAAATGTAAAATTTTTAAATGAAAACCTTCCTCCCCTCACCTCTTTAAGGTTATTCTCTTTTACTTTGTATGGTTAAGAATTTTGGCATTGTTGTTCTAAAACCACCGTTGTGACCACATAAGCGCTAACTTTTGAAGTGTCTCAAACTCTCGGCTGGGTCCCAACCTAGCGCTCAGGATCCGCTCCAATCGAGTTTGGCAACACACATGGCAAGGGCTAAATCAGGACATACATTTAAACACTTGTCCCAATGATCAAGCCAGAGGCATTTAGATCCAAATTTATTTTGTTGTTTTTTTTAATCCTGTAAAAACATGTCCCCAAATCATGGCGTCCTTTAGCATGGATTACCCTCTGGCTCCTGTTGACGAAAATTTAACAGGATACAACAGGACAAATTACCAAATTTCAGATAGAACAAACCTACCTCTTTTAGACATCGTTGTTGGATGCGGTCCATTGACACATCGTTTAAAAGCCGGATGCTGTCTTGATAATCGGTTAAAAAAGCTTGCTACTTTTTTTGCGACTCATTTAGAAAGCTGATACTTTCCTTGGAGAGTCGCTTGGAAAGCCGGATGCTCGACGTACTGATGAGAAGGGCCGTAATAGCAGGTTGCCTTGGAGCCCCCTCGTTGGGTCCCTCTGGTAGTCAACTCTCTGCTTAGGTGGGCATTAATCGTTATGTTCTAGTTTGGAGACGACTGGTTGAACGCGTATATGCATCCCTTTAATGCGGGCTACGTTCCTGAAAGCTAGCGGTGTTCTCGAGACACTGGGTGTAAGGCTGGCTTACTTGACACCTGTTGAAGGGTAGATGCTTTGCCATTAAAGCTGGACGCATTCCCTGAGATATTTTTAAAAGCTGGATACTTTGATGTACGCGTCAGTTTAACTTAAACACGTTTTTGATGTTGACAATGTTTGCAGTCATGTATGGGCTTGATGGTGGGCCTCAGACCTATAAGACCAAACGATGTTTGGCAATGTGATATAATTAAGGATGTGCTTTTTCAGTTCAAGCCGTAAACCACCAACCTTCAGATCGAGTGTGCAGGTACATACGTCCACACCCAGCTGTGTTCAGAATGAAACCTATACTGAGAGTAAGTCCACCGAATACGTACACTGCATTGACACCCTGCCCCATACAGATAGGATAAAGTGGTGCAATTACTAAGCATAGTTAGTGTCATTGCCAAACGAGTTGGGTTTAAAAGTATACTGTGAAAGGCATTGCTGGCATCAGCTGGACCAGTGCACCTTTTTGCTGAAGAAAATCTCATTTGCATAAGTCCACATACTTCTTGCCAAGCGTGGAAACCAATCCTAATATTTTGGTGCTTGGATTTCCATATATAAATGTACTGATTTCAGTTAATTATTAAGCAGCATACCTTGACTGAGGATCCACAGCTGTTATCCAAACGAGAAGAGGAGCCCGGGTGCCGTCATCTCTTTGGGTAAACAGTTTTCGTCTAACGGTTGATTCAGCAGTAACTGCTTCACTTTTGATGTACCATAGGCAAAGTCAGCCACCACAGTCTGCCTTTCCATCACCGAACACACGTAGAAAATGGAGTTTTAAGCACTTGCTAAAACTATGGACTCTCCTCGCAAAAAGAAAAGTCCTTACCTATGGGTTCAGTAGGCAGAGAACCACCAATCTTTACAGTTGCATTGTGGACCTCTAATGTTTGATGGTCCCGCATGGAGGAGCTCAAAAGTCCCAAAGAAGCCCTTCAATGTAGATGCCTAAAAACACAACCGTGTTTTGAATGATTTTCATGTATAAAATAACGGTCCCATTAAACACAGTGTTGATGCTTCCAGTTCTCACCTTGTACTTGGTAACATGATGAAGAGCAGCACGCCTAACCATCATCTCTGGCTATTGTTGCTCCATGATGTAGCCGGGCTTAGCTGCCAGCTCTGATGTCAGCGCTCTGATTCCATACAGATCTCCCACAGAGTCAATTGGCTCGTATGTCCATTTAAAGCTTATGCCAGACCCCTAACATACGGCATAAAGTGGCTGGAGGATCTGTAATACAGCTAATGGTTATCCTGCTTCAGGCAGAATTAGGACTGACCAGGTCTAAAAAATAGGTACTTACAGTCCCTAGATGAGGGGGGCCAGTTATAACCCATCACTGATGCTACTTGGTAAAAACCTGCTAATTTTCAGGCAAACTTTCAGTGTGTAGTTGATGTCCAGCCTGTGCTACGTTTGCATTTTGATTAACTAAAGGGACCATAAAATATGAGTCAAGAAGATAATTCCCATTTGTAAACCATCATGACATCTTAAGAATACAACCAGATACTTAAAAGAACTTTTAACCCGCTTCCATGACGAACAGGTCATCCAAGGCACAACCGTCTAGTGTAACCATGAGTGTGGTTGGACGCAACTTTGTAGATGTGTAGCTGCTGTATTTGTAAACGGAACTAAAAATTCCGTCCATACCAGTAACTGCAGCCACGCGGACATCTTCAGGGATGTCCCCCAAGGGAGACCGTGATGTCGCTCCTCAGAACGGTTCCTAGACGAAAAAAAAAAAAATCATTTAGATTACATTTCAACTGACAGTGCCTTGTGAGCCTTACTGTTTGCAGTGAAAACAGGGCGTGCAGCAGGGTAGTGGCCATTGGTCCGTCCTGTTGAAACATACGAAGTCTGGTGTCACATGATCCTCATCCGTGAGTATTTGCTCCAAGTAAGATGAAAAAATAGAACTCTTATATTTTTCCCAGACACAATGCTCTGTAAAGATACATCAGATTGTTAAATATGCAACTGATCAAAGTGCCCACATTTTAAAACAGTTATGAAAAATAACTCTGCCTCCTGACCTCCGTATCCTCCTTCACCTTATAGGGATGCTGATCTCAACTGTGGAGTTGTGCTGCTTCATCACATATATCCTCTCTTCTCTGCAACTGGCTGTCTCCAAAAGTTCACCATTGCGCCAATGTGACCTGCATCCTGTGATGACCTGACACCAATGTGCAGCACCTCATGAGTCCTCCCCCATATTTGGCCAACGGTTGTCATGTGATGCCTTTGTCTGTGTTATATTACACCAGAAATGTTTATTTGCTGTATTAGAAAAGAAAAGAAGCCACTACAGCATAAAGGGATTGGAATACTGACGCATAGATGCAAGCAGCCACCAGGTCAACCACGACTAAACCGCAGCTTTGCCTGGAGAAATGTTCATGGACCACCTCTACTGGAACACCATTCACTGGGAGGGGCACTCCATTAAACCTGCTTTTGTCCTAGAATGCTTCCATAACATTTCTGGAATTCAAAAACCATGGACTACATGCACTAAACTCTGCATCATGGTTACGCTCAGGTGCTGTATGATTCCGGTTGTCCCTATGAGTACGAATACAAGCCTTCTGTCAAGTCAACTGATACATGCGTCGTTAGCCTTTTAAGGCTAATGGGCCAACACCTCCTGCTGTACCTTTGGAACTCACCTGCCATCTGCAGTGGCTGAGGCATAAGCCTGAAGAAACAATTTAACTGTCATTTAATTGTACATCTAATTTGATGCCCATACCCAACAGCAACATGACAATTCCACACATTTCCCCCAACTTGTCATTATACCGTGTTGAAAACAGCACCCAGGCATCCTCTTGTCCCGTTGGACAGGCCACATCACTCTTACAGACCCTACAAACCCGGGTTAGTAAACATGGAAATGGCCATATTTCACACAATATAGGCCAATCTTCGCTTCCATGTAGTTTGCCTCACATGTGACCTCTCTGGGATACCTGGTAGGAGGGAGAACAGTTTTTGTTCAAAGCATAGTCTTTCCGTCCCTTGTGTGTGTCACCAGCAGGTTAAGTCGAATTGTGAACAACGCATCCTTCTGAAACATCAGTAAGATCTATGTAAAATGTGTCCTAAAAAAAATAAATAAAAAAATTAAATAAAAGCCACGCATTGGTTCATAAATATCCCACACAGTTATCCTGCCATTTGCAAGGACCTTGTTGTCAGTGTTGCAGCTGAAGTAAGGAGCTCGGAGCTCCACATGGTTCCGATGTTTGGAAACGTCTACACTGTAGCCACACTTGCTGCTACTGCTTAGTGTGTGGTACACACCCGTCTCATCTTAAAGACATTCCGCTGTCCGCTGGGGGCTTCACATATATTTTTCCTGTTCATTTAGTGAAATACCTGGTTTAGGGTTGGTCGATAGTTTACTAATAAAACCTGCCAGTCATCTAGAACACCAATCGGCTAACTAGCCCCTGTATCCCAAGCGCATGATCACACCGAGAGATGTTTTCTGACCCCTCGTTTTAAGACCATGTGTCACCAGCCTCACAACATCCCAAAGGAAGTCTCCTTCCCCTTGTAAGAGATCAACAGCTAGCTGAAGTAACGATGCACGCACACTCCTATGAAGAACGTCTTGCAGAACAAATGTTTCAAATTGAATATGTGCTAAGGACTAACCGCCCATGTGTTTAGAAGTACATTTTAATTCTTGCCATTGGGAATATTATCACATTTTGCAGTTGTCCACACATACAGGAGCAGATCACACTGTTAAGGCCAAATTCCTTATTAAACAACTAAACACCATAATTGGGAACCATCATGCCTAACGGCAATCACCTCTTGTAACTGGCCGAGAGCCCACACCTTACCTAAGGCCAAACCCAAAAGCCATAGCCACTGTGTTAGTTAGCATTGGTCTAAACTAGCCTACTGCTAGCATACTACACCTGCTAATCACACAAGCTAACATGACAGCTTGCGAACTATACCTGGCCTAACTAGCACTATGTTCTGATGTCTAGCCTACACCCAGCTTTAATAATTCGTTTCTCTACTCCATGAAGTTTAAAGGCAATTTTGCTCATCAGCTCTACTGATTGAAAGAAACCTTGATGTTAATGAGCTACACATGGTGGCTGTAAGACCTGAAGGCCTCTGTTGGTCAGTGTAATAGCCTCGACCTTTTTTAAAAGATGGTGTTTAGAAGACAGCAACACATCGGATTTCAGATAGGAGTGTATTAGAAAGAATGTGAAGTAAGAGACGAGAGATTCAACTTTAGTAAGGTGAGATGGGATAAGTATGAGTATTTTGATACTACTTCTTTCTATTGCTAAAGCACAGGATGTCAAGCAATGCTGTTGTACACTGTAGTGTATATTGTTGCAGTCAGGAGTTCAATTCCAAAAACAATAAATTAAAGAAAGTTAATCATCCAAATATACCATTGTGGTTGAAAGACTGTAAGGTAGTAATAAAATCTAGAATTATAGCATTAAAGGAACTAAAGAGATACATAATTTTCACGTTTAGTTCATAATGAAGATCCCGGCATATCAGGAAAACAGTTAGGCAATGTAAAAAAGAGCATGGGCCGACAGTTCTGTGGCTCTATGGGTCGTAAAAAAATACCTGTGGAGAAATTTGGAATATATATATAATGGAAGGGAATGTGGATCCCCAATGCTGATTGAGGGGCAAAGAACCATTACTAGTAGAAAGGGAAAAGCAAGGTTATGCCCCTAAACATTTTTTTCAAAGTGCACAGCACAGGTAATTTATCTCTTTAAGAAGAGAGTTGTAAAAAGAGTTTTTTTGATGTAAAATCATACACAATTGTAAATTATTAGGTCCTTGTCCAGTGAAAGATAGAATCTGTTATTACATGTTGAGAACTTAAGTGAGCAGGGTAAAGAGTTGGTAAGTTATATAAATAAAGTATGGGTAAATCAATGCATTCCATTTCATTGAAATCAAGTTTTATTTATCTAGTGCCAAATCATAACCAGTTATCGCACAGCGCATTTTGCATAAAAATCAGGGGCCTGTTGACGAAAGTCTGAATAAAGAATATCCAATAAGTGAAAAACGCAGCTTGACTTAGTGTGATCCTCTCATTCGCGGCTTAATCATTTGCACGTTTGCCGAGAATGATACAGTGAAAGGCTATGCAGCCATGTGTAATAGCTAGGTAATTGCATGTTCACGTCTTTCCTCATCTAACCGATCTGTAGCGGGGGGGGGGGGGGGGGGATCACATATTACAGATGCAGAAATGGAGAAGAAGCATGCGCCACATGTTTTCACCCAATGCGCAGCTCTAATGGAAAGGAACGAGGCGGGAAGAATATCCAAAGGTGAAATACCGCTGTTATCAACGAGAACAGAAAAAGCCCGAAAAGGAAAACATACTTAATCGTACCAACTGAATGTGTAATGGAATGTAAATTCTACATGTATTTATTAAGCGCTTTTCCATTCTTTAACAGCTGCTCAAAGCGCTTAACATTTACATTAAACCTTCCCATTCACACACATTCATGAACTGTGTGCCTGGCTTCCGTTACCGGTGCCACCTGCTCATCAGATAAACACTCACACACATTCACATTCCTATGCGGCAGCACAAGGGGCAACTCGGGTTTCCAGTGTCTGCCAAGGACACTTCGCAATGACTGACACTTTTACTAAGGTTAGGCGACCCTGTGTATTAATTGCTTGATTATGGGCCCTGGTTTCATTGTTAAGGTTTTATTTGTTTTATCTGTTTTTAATGTTAAAGGCTGGTTTTTAACTGTACCGTGTCTTTTGAGTAGCCCTACCAATTATAAAATGTCTTATTATTACCTCCTTTGCCTTAAAATTGAGCAGATGGATTATGGTTCCTTGGTACTAAGGACTATAGGTTAATTTCAAACCCAACCCAGAACAAGCTTTACAACCATATGCACCCATCTCTATAAGCCTGTCTCATTCTTACATATCTATAAACCATTAGTTAATACAGAACATCACAAATTGACAAAACTAGAAAGGAAGTACCTTCATACATGGTTTTTTTTTTTTTATCTTCGGACAAGTACAGCACCAAAATAAAAGAGTAGAAGCTTGGTGGTGTTCCCGGTGAGATTAATGTAAACTATCACTATAGGCACTCTATTGGTCCCGTGATGTGAGCCTTATTGAGAAGTTTAGGAAACCAAAGTAAGCTATAATACAAAAAAACCATTAGGCCTACATAATCCAGAAGTAACACAAAAACTATCCTTTATTAAGAAGGACAAGAAAATGAATCATTAATGTTTTGGGCTCTACCCGTCTGCCATCAATGTCATCCCGGGGTTTAATCGCGCATTCTCCCACCCCGCGAGCGTCCTGTATAAACCATAAGCTTGCACAGACCACAGAACCGCGCTCCTCATCTGTAGCTACTTTTTACAGAGAAGTTGGGATCACTGATGTGATGCACGGTTCAGCCCGCTGGGCATGCGCCCACTGGGGCAGCGGTCGCACACCATGCAGCCTCGCACACTAACCCGGGCCCACCGGGGGAACAGTCCCTTATTCTCTGATTGCCGCTCCGCATCTGGTTGCCAGTGCGACCATTGTCAACCATCTAAACAACTTCTATAGTATGGTCTAATTAAATCAAACTTTTGACCAACATAGTGACAATTTCACTTTAAATAATAAAGCGAACACCTCAGAATAATTTACAACACCTTATTGTGGATCAAGTGTCAGCTGATTTAACACATGAGACTCCAAGGTTTTATCTTAGCCTGCTCTTAGCCTTCGTGGACCAGCTAGCCGCAAGACTAATCTCGTGTTTGTGGCAACAATCAAAGCTAAATTCAATCCGGTAACTTGATATCCCGGCTTAAGAAGTCCTCAAGAATCCAGTCATTCCCGGCCACCCAGTCACCCCCTCACACTGCTTCAATCTTGTTGCCGTCAGGCTCGCAGAATTCCAGTCTGCCTTATGCAATGAAAAACAGACCAAACTCTTTTGTCCCTGCTGCTATGGCGTTTTTAATTAGGCAATGTAAAGTGGTCTTCCATGTATACGTATTTTTTGTTTCTTAGAGTGTATGGCTGTTTGTCTTGTATACCATGTTGTTCTTTATGTGAGATCTGCTGTACAACACATTGCCTCTCGGGGATATAAAGGAACGCCTTGAACCTCCTATTTTCCTTCTCTTATTAATGACGCGTATATGCAGCTCTGGCATTACGAGTCCTTCCTATAAGTTTTACGACTGTCTTGTCCAAATACCCTAGAATTTTCCAGTTTGGTGGAATGCAAATCTTCTCATTTCACGTATTTGTTTAATTTGCGAGTTTCATCAGTGTTATCCATGAGCTAACCGTCCTTTGTTTATCTTTTTTTTAGAGGGCAACACGGTTGAGTGTCATTTGCCTGAGCCTGCTGCACTATCAACAAATGATGGATTTGGTAGGGCCGAAAATTAGCATAGAGTCCTCCGTACTTTGGTGACTTGGTAATGAATTAAAAGCTGATGGAATCACATATTAATTAGCTACAGATCTATCAAATCTTTGTATAGAAGTTTTTGCCGTAATTGGCGTGTATTGACAGAATAACTCAAAAGTTATCAACAGTGGTCAGATAAAAGGGGTCTGTGATAACACTGATTAAATTCATTCTACCACCCATATACCAAGAACAAATCGAGGTGTTGTTAAATGGTGAGTCGGTTTATGAAACTTCGAGAGAAGCCAATGGAATCTAATATAGAGATAACTCAGTACTAATTCTCATTGTCCCCAATGAAGAGTTAAATCCCTACAATAACAACTCTGTCCGTTTTTCGCACTAAAATTTACATAAACTCAATTCCGAGTAAGATTCAGAGTATGGACAGGTGCTTGGTCCCTATCACAAATGTTCAGTTATTTCCAACGTGGGTGTGGGTGTTCAGTTAGAGATAGAGGGATGCGAGATGAGAGAGGTTGATATTAAAGACAGCTACAGCTGTACAGTTAATGAAAGCTAAATAACGTACAATGCCGTTTCTGTGAGATAATGACCATCTCGAGACCCCTGTATAGTATTCCCAAGAAAAAGTGGGGAAGAACAGAAACTTACAGAAGCAAGAAGGGAGACCTGTATCGGCTCAGAGCTGCTGACATCAGAGCTGGCAGCTAAGCACGGCTACCTCATGAGCAACTAGCCAGAACTGCTGCTCGAGTGCCGCTCTTCCCCATGGCTACAAGTACAAGGTGAGTGAAGACTAACTGGAAGCATCAGCTTTTGTTCAAATCGTGCTGTTTGAATATTGGATGATCAGGACAAAGCTTTTATGGTGTTTTCATAGAACATTACTTTCACGGGGCTTCCAACTGTGCAAAAAAATGCTCTCTACAGTTGTGTTTTGACGCTGGGCAGAAAAACTGTGTGGCGGACTTTCTCTGCCATCTCAAGTGGAGAGTGCTTGCTAGAATCAACCTGTAGACAGAATGTGTACCCAACGAAGACATACAGACCATGGCTCTCTCTCTTTTCCATCAAGCAGCTGTGGAGCCACATTAAGGTCCGCTGCTTACTATGTAACGGTTGACTGTTCGTAAGCTACCCCCCTTCGCTGTAGTCGGCGCGGCCTCCTCAACCGAGACCTCTGGTAGCCTTCCTCCCCAACGTCCTGAGGCAGCCAGAAAAGTGCACACTGTGTACGATTTGAGGACGCGGAAGATGCCTAAGCTTTCAAAGGCTACGGACTGCCATCAGCCTTTAGCGTTTCTAACAGATTGTGCCCCACTCAGCCAACACAGCCGCTGAGAAACCAACTGTGTTTATGCCAGCTCCATTTTAGTTAGCGAAGCCAGCAGCCATAGTTAGTGCATCCCGGAGCTTAAGCGGGGCGACCTTGATTCTTATGTGAACTGCGGCTAAGGATAAACATAAATAACAGAAGATTGTTATTCCACGTGGGGCGTACTTGACTCCCCTTATGCCAACGGAGTCACCAAGATTATGGTTGATCGTGTTGTACATACGCAAAGTCATGTCGTATTTCCCTCTGGACCCCTGCACATCTCACCAGCATGAATGATACGCATGTCTCATTTCGCGCTGTCCTATTGAGGTGGTGTCCCAGAACTGATGTGGGCTTTGTGGATCACTGGCAGTCTCTGGGGAAAGACCTGGTCTAGTTCGGAGAACGCATTCACCCACCTGGGATTGGCAGCTCTCATTTCTAGAATCTTGGACAAGTTTATTTGTGACCTATCCTTGACAACACAGAGTTGGGACAGGGCAGATCCACGTTTGACCACTTCTCTGCTCCTCCATTCCAGGAGTTCCCTAAAAACTCCATATTGACGGTATCTGCCCCCCGCCCATAAATTATATTAAATTCACATGTAAACAAATAGAGCGGTGCATGAAAACCTCATAATGATTAAAACCACAGTACAATAGTTGCAAAAGAATGAGGAGAATTAAATTGGCCCTAAACATCAGCTCTCGCTCCTTCTAACAGGATGACTAGTAAATGATTATATCAATCAAGATTGATCTATTCTGTCTTACTGAAACCTGGCTGGTGATGGAGAATTGTTAGTCTAAAATGATCCACCCTCCCAGTCCATGTTAACTCACATTCCTCGCGGCACAGGCCAAGGAGGTGGAGTTGCAGCGATCTTCGCTCTAGTCTACTATTCACTCGAAACTAAACTGAATTATAACATCCTTTTAAGTCTTGTTCTTAGTCCTTTCAACCCCAAGTTGGAAATCACTGCAACCATTTTTCTATTTGTTAGAAGTGTACTGAGGCAGCATTTTTCTGCCTTACATGGAATGTATACATCACCCACCACGCATAGACTGTATCTATTAATTTTAAACGGTCTATGATACATCGCACTTGCCTTTACATATACCAGTCCTGTATCACACAGGACGAGGGGGAAACCCAACAGCTGATCCCCTTTGGGGATGAAAACGAGCAGAAGTGTCTTAAATCATGTGTTCAGGTTGTACCGCTTCATTATTTATTGGTACTCGTATTATTGTGAGATCATTTGTAATTACTTCCTGTTCACGCACTTGTATATTTTGTGTGTTATACGGGACCTGTGATATGTGGGGGAGATATGTTTTTGCCTTTTATGTTTAATTTATGGGCAATAAAGACAGATTTTTGTTAACAAAATGTTTTCTGAACATCAATGCACAATAACTGAACACTAACGAAATGCAATGACACTGTTGTCAACCCACACAATCGACAACAGAGGAACGCATCTTGGAAGTTTGGATCAATTCCTGTATGGTGATGTCACCAGTGTGTCCCATTTCCTAGGGTGTGTTTTCACCCTACCACTTACCCTGGTTCAAGGGTCCAAGGGGTAGGGGTAAGGCCAAGGGGTAGGGGATACGACGAAGTTGGGATCAGCCTTACCTCTGGATGGGTTCAACCTGGCCTCCCGCACACTGTAAGGAATCTTGGAGTTATTTGATCAGGACATGTCCTTTAATTCCCACTAGAAGCAATTTCAAGGAGTGCCTTTTGTTTCACCCTACTATTATTGCAAAAATCAGTAATATCCTGTCCTAAAACTGATGCAGAAAAACTAGTCCATGCATTGTTCCTTCTCTTGCTTGGTCCTGCATTCTTTATATCAGCTGCTCGAAAAGTCCACTAAAGACCTCTTCATCTGATCCATACTTGCTGCAGACGTGTCTAAAAGGAACAGATCGAGATCACATCTCTCCTGTTTTAAGCTTCTCTGCATTGGCTTCCCTGTACAATCCAAATAATTTAAATCCTTCTTCTCACCATCAAAGTCTTTATGGTCATGCTCCATCTACTTAAAGAGCTTATAGTACCTACACCCTACAAGAGCACTACGCTCCCAGAATGCAGTTGTGACTTGTGGTTCTAGAGTCTCTAAAAGTATAACGGGAGCCAGACGTTCAGCCATCAGTCCCTCTCCTGTGGAACCGGTTTCCAGTTCGGGTTCAGGACGCAGACCGCCCGGCTCCACATTTAAGAGTGGCTAAGACTTTCCTTTTTGGATAAAGCCATAGTTAGGGCATAGAATGGAATATTGTTAGGAAGTGAAGGAGTCGCAAGCGTCCGCCGAACCCGCCCACCTCTTCGCGTCATAGTTGCCAGATCTATCTAACAATATCAAGAATGAATAAAACTAAAGGGGAGACTGGCAACAGCCCGTCCGGTATGGGGAGAGTTCTACCTGCCAGGCCCCTCTCTTTACCCGTCTCTCTTGGTTATGCTTGATAAAGCTTATAGTTGGGCATAACAGAATTGAATATTTTAGGGAGTTAGAAGTCGGCAGCGTCCGCCAACCGGCCACCTGCTCTTGTCATAGTTGTCAGATCTATCTATAATAGAAAATCAATAAATTAAATAAACTAGAGGGATACTTGGGCATCATCCCGACCTGGTTGGGGAGAGTTCTATCCCGACCAGGCTCCCTCTCTTACCCTGTCTCCTCTTTATGTAAAGTTTTTGAGACAGCTTGGGGACTTCCTTTGACACACTGAGCTCCTCTCTCCTCTATCTTTCTATCTTCCATTTATGTGCAGTCATGTCCCCAGAAATGCTTGTTACTAACCGGCTCTGGGGAGTCCCCTCCCCATAGCCCTTATGTTCTTTTTCCCCAGCATGTTCCCTTGTATTAGGGAGCTCCAAAATCATGGTAGTAGCTGTTGCCATGGTCCCCTACACGTCCTGCGATGCCCATTGTTTTCATCTGCTACGCTCCTGCGTGTCCTTCCACATCCTTCTGTGGCCTTGAATGCCCACAGTGCCCTGCTATGCCATTACACTACAGCAGACAGCTACCAACTACAATTCGTTCTTTTTCTATTTTTGTTATTTCCACTCTTCATTCTAACCCCACCGGCCCATCCTACACCCGCCTACCAAAAGCCTGGTCTGTCCCTAGGTTTTCCGGTCTCTGCTAACGGAATTTTTTCCTCGCCACTGGCGCACTGGCTTGCTCTGGAGGAAACAACAGAACGTTGGGTCCCTTGTAAATTCCTGTGTGTCTGACCTACTCTAATCTGTAAAGTGTCTCGAGATAATCTTGTTAGGAATTGATATCTGATAAATAAAATAATTGATTGACTCATTCAGAAAATTTAATTTACATCTGTTCCTTTGGTTTGCAGATGCTCAGATGTCAGTGGGTCAGCCTTCAACCACAAGGTGGCTCCTCTGGCCACAAGTCACTAAACACAAAGTTGCTCCCCCCACAGTGACGACCACATGCTTCAATCCTAGGATGTTTAATTGCAGAGATTGAGTTTCTTACTTTGGCTGTAAGAAATCTTCTTCAATAGACTTGCTAGCATCCAAATGTTCACTTTTTCCTTAGATTGGCAAGGAGTGTGGTGCCCTGTATAAATAGATTTACCCCTCAGTTACTTGTAACTCAGAAATTCCCCTTTTCTGCAGGTGAAATGCATGTTACATGCGGCTCTTGCTGTACGGTTATGGTCTTCTCGTTTTACAGGTTTGAGTCTTCGCAGCTGGTGTCGACTGTATTGTACATTCTGCAACCTCCCTGAAGGTCGGATGACTCAGCTTTTGAACTGATAAACCAAATCAAATATATTGCATGCCTATAAGCTGTTCTCTATAACTCTAGGTGCACTGAGTCCCTTCAAACTCACTACAGTGCTTCAAACACCATGCCCACTACCATACCCTCCCAGCCCTCTTTCAATGCCACCTGCTAACTGGCCTCTGTTATGTACATTCACGTATCCATCACGAGCCTGAACGTCTCTATAACAATCCAAAGTACAGTACATGCTTCATATTTTAAGAAGACGTAATTTTTAATGTAATATCAAGAATGTTCCGTAAAATAATGCATTGGCTTGCCTTGAACCAACTCTGCATGACACCAACCCACTTGGTTCAGTTTAGATGAAGTGTTGTGGGTCTACTTAGGTGCAGAGTAGATCTAATAAAGTCTGTTCCACCCCCAAGAGAACCTATTATACTCCTTTTCCTAGTTGTCTGTACTCTTGGTGCTACAAATAGTTACCATTCTCAAAAGGATGTTTCAAAAAACATGATTTTAATATTTGCCATTGCTGCAGTGCTTCAATAAAATGGCTGTCTTAGCTCTAGCCTGGCCTTCCAAAAAATTCCAGTCTGCTGGATTGGTCGCGGCCCACTCTTGTTGTGATTGGTCACACACATTTTAACCAACCCTGGGTTGGCTGTGCAACCAGGCAGCATATTTTTTAAATTTAGTTAGTATTTTTTTACTGTTAGAATCAGGTACTCCAATACTAGCATATCAAGTGTACAACTTATGACGATGACAATAAATCTAATAATAAAAAAGCTCCTTTCATAAGCAGACTGATACACCCCCGGTTGTAAAGGAGAGGTACCGCAGGTCATTCATCGCGGCCGTGTCAGAACTCTACAACCCGCACGTACCTGATAGTGTGTGTGTTTCTGTTCCTGTTTTTTCATTTAATCCACACACCTTGTTATCTTATCTGTATTTTATTTTTTTGATAACAATTACTAACTTTACATATTTATTCATGTCCTGGTGAATATAACTTATAGTAGGGTTACCTACTTTGCATTTATTACTTTAATTATATATTCAATTTAAGGGTTAAAGTCACTTACTTACACTGCAAATTGTTTTATTGTGGTTATATTGTTTTTTTTGTACTAACGCAACCGCACCTTACTTTCAAACCTTATTAGACGCCATCTTTACTTCAGTCTCCTTCTGCACATTGTCTAGTGTTTCCTGTCTTCTTGGGTTTACTTGTTTTTTTTTGCTGTTATTGTTGAGAATGAGAGGAATTTCCCCACTGTGGATGATAAAGTATTATCTTATCTTATCTTATCTTAAAAAACTACATACAGTATTGCCTAACAAATGGAGAAATAACAATACAAACACAACAAAAAATAACAAGACAAAGACAAAAATGTACAGTTAGAGTTTGAGAAAACGGCTACGCGTATCCACAATTTTGAAATCTTATAGAAGGTACCAATACCCCGAGCTTAACATCTTATAGATCAACTGGCAATGTCTACAAATTTTAACCTGAGCCAACGACTTAAGGGCCTGTAAAAGACTTTGTGCTCAAGTGTGTCAGAACGGCCTTATAAAATACTACAAACAAAAATAATGCCTCACCTGAACTTCATTTGGCATTATCCAACAAATCTAATATGTCAATTTTTTCATAATCGTTGTTTGATGTCACTACATAAGTCTTGCCCTTTCCTTAATCTGTTTGAGTAGCTAACAATTATTTCTATTCTATTGTTAAAAGAGGATAGGACACCAATAATCAATTAGTAAATTCTTTGTCAGTTTGGGTAATATAGATATCATGCCTATGTTCTTTTAGCTGTCCTCTCCCAGTTAATGAGCCGTCCTTTTTATTAAAGAGTTTATGGAGATGTTCCCAAAGTGTATTTAAATTCATAAGCGCAGGCCGTTCGATTCAGATATTTACCCTCTTCACTGAAATGGTGCATCTTTTAATTTCATCAACTGACAGGTCAATTTTTACACATTGCTTTAAATCCTCATCAGTTGGAAGTGGTACTTGAACCTTATCGCGTGAAATGTCTACAATTACTCGCTTAAAATGTGATTCATATAAATTCCTATAACATGTGGTGACAAAAATTTAGAACTCCGTCATATTGGGGCAATAAAGATAAAGGTTTTCTTTTCCCCTTCTCTAGCCATTGGCTTTTGACCTAATTAACGCTCCTTTTGCCAGTCTAATGCATGTGGTCCTTTGTTGCTGATTTTCCTTATTTCGGTTTTTTCTTCTTCCCAAATACTGTTTGCTTTTGTCAGTAAAAGGTCAGTTTGTGCATCAATTCAGCTTCCTCCCACTTTTTGTTCTGTTAATTCCTTACTCCTTTAACACACATCTGATTTTGTTTTCAGGGAATTCCCATGTTATCCATCCTGTATTATCCTTTGGTCCGCATGATGAATTCATCTCTATTTTTTGTAGAGTCATTAAAAAAGTAATCATCCTCACAGAGAGTTGTTCAATTTCCAATCCCCGTGAAAACCTTGAGTCTCCTGACTTCACAATAATTTTGTTCGAAGGTCAGTTAATGGGACATGAAGATGATTAACTATCGTGGCCCAAATCGGGCAAAGTTCCTTTTCCTTGTGCCCATGAGTGTAGCTTCTAACGCCGACCACATCATTTTATTTTGATGATAAACAACAATAACAACAAAATGAGCACAAATAAAAGTTAAGGTTGGCCCCTCAATGAACTAAGTCAATAGGTGTAAATTGCAGCTACTTTAACTGAGTTGACAAGGTGCAAAGGAATTTCCTAAAATAACGTTCTTGCAGAAAAGACTTTTAGTAAGCATCAGAGCTTGGAGGACCATTCTCATTATAAGAAATGAAGTTTTAGTCTGCATAGACTTCCCATGAACCTCTGACAGTCAATCTTCCTTTGCCCGTTTCTGATCCAGAAAGGCCACAAAAGAACTTTCTTTCCCTTCCTTCCTTGTTTTTTCACCAGGCCCAGCTTCTCTGTGGCTGCTTCTCTTCATGGCACAGTACTTCTGTGATCCTTATGTGTGGGCTAGGAAGAAACTTTGATCTGTCGCTTTCCCTTCCAGACAGTCCTGTCAAACACATTGCATTGCAAAAAGGACGATGGCTGATCTACTTTGGCCGTCTTGTCGCCGCCCGATGCTCTAGACATGTCGACCTCCTCCCTTCAGCTGTCACGACATTGAAGTCACTTTGTCCACATCTCGATGATTCTGGCTTCTGATATTTTCTCCATCTTCATCCTTCACACGCATGACTCTTTCAGATAACACCTTCAGCGTTTTTACGTGGCCGTTAGTGATGTTTGCCTTAAGTGTTATTTTCTGCTTATGATATCTTTATCTCGTTTTGTCATTCCTTCCAATGGGTTTCGTTGGTTAACCTTCAAAGTTACCCTGTTAAACATCAAGGTTTTTTTTCCATTTGATCCGAAGTTGACTCTGTTGTTCCTCAGATAACACAAGGATTGGCTTCTAGAATAGCAGCAGTCACTCTAGTGTCACATTTTATCTTTTTTTTGGAGGTTTTATCTGGAAGTGGAATAACATGGGTCTCACGTCACCTATGCGTCCTGGACTTGCCCAAAAACCAGACACCATCCCTTGTCTTGTCACTAGTTTCATCCACATCCCACTGTGTTCTGGTAATGGTAGTGTCGTCCGTTTTGCTCCAATGTCACAGTCTTTTTGATTTTCCTTTTGCCCATTCAGGTCCGACTTAGCTCATATATCAAGTTGTCACTTGTGTTCTTCAAGTAAAAGAATTTGCAATCGGTATTTTAAACTCAAACCCTCAGTTACCTGATGGGAGAAAATAATCACCCACCCACCTACATTTTGTTCCAAATATTCGCAGTGTGTTCAAAAAAAAAGGTGTTAACAATGCTCAAAATCCTTAGAATGCGTTTAATTCCATACTATCAAGGCATTGGGAACACGCACATTCAACTCCAAATCAACAACATGACCAACATGATCAAGTTTGAAAAAAAAAAAAAACGGATTTGTATCATATTTTTGCACTCAACATTACTGTGTGAACTGAAAACTGTTTCAAGGTTTTGCTTTCTTTTAATCACTGCACTAATATTACTTGCCTAACCATCACTTCTGAGACTGTTTCACATCTGTGTTCATTTAGACGACCATTCCGGCGATTGGGCTGCCATTCCATAACATCAGTCTTGTTCAGCTGGAACCAAACTTTTGCCCTCTTACCTGGTGTGTTTTGGTCATTGTCTTGTGTACCATTTCAAAGGCTTTCCTCTTCATCAAAAGGAGATTACATACTGTTGCTCCATTTCTCCTTTGGCCAGTCCAATGTTCCTATTGGCAAATTTCAACCTAGTTCCCGTACATGTCTTTTTCAACAATGGACTGTGGGGGGGGGGGGGGCCCCCTCCTCGCTGAATGCTTTGCTTTACATAGCCTCTTCTGATCCTTACAGAACCATCACAGGGAACTTTAAGTCATGGGTTTCTCACCGTTTTGCAGCTGGCCCCCCCAAAGCTGGTTCATTGCAGTTGGGGCCCTATGCCCTACTCCCCACACCCACTAACGATAGATAGATAGATATATAGATAGATAGATAATAGAGTAGATCGATAGATAAGTAGATAGTTAGATAGATAGGCAGGCTATGATTTTTAAGGCCCACTTATTATATTATTATTATTATCATCATCAAAGCGGTAGGTAGTGCCATTATCATTACTACCGATTTTTATAATTGGCAGTAGTACCAGAACTTCTAATTTTGAGCTTGCAGATATTGATTATCATTATTAGTAGTATTTATTAGTAATATAGTATTTTTATGAGTAGTTATCGGCCTAGCATCATTACTAGGCTATTGCTATATATTTATATGAGGTACATCTATTTTATTGTTGTTATTATTGTTTTTTAGTATTATTATTATTATTATTATTATTATTTATCATCATCACATCGTAGGGGCCTATTATCATTACTAGGCCCTATTGCGATAATTGGAAGAGAGCAACCAGACCTCTTATATTAATTTATGCTTTATTAGTGTTATTATCACTATGTCCAATAGTAGGCATCATCTGCATTTTTGTTTAAAGAAGCTTGCAGTTGGTGCTATTATGGTGAGACCTGGCCTGCTTTGCCGTGCAAAGATCCCCAATTTGGCTCAATCTTGATACATAGCCTCAAATCATCCTCGATTTGTGCACTATTACGTATTTATTTTGAGTGCAGTCATTTTTTGAGAATCTCCTCACACAATATGTTGACGCGCAAAGGAATATGAATGTACACGGCTACCACAGGCTACAATTTACTATCGTACTGTGACATCCACACATGAACCCCTAGATCTTAACCTTAGGCACTTTGAGGAGGACTCGCCACCAATTGTGCCATGTGGCAGACAATATTACAAACACGAGCCCGCTGCAGGGTTTGACCTGCAGGATACTTCACGACCTGGTTAGTACCCAGAGAGGCCGTCATGCACTGTGAGAACCAGGTCGGGCAAGTTACATAAAGCCCATGACTGTATCTGGGAGACTCAAGTTAAAAAAAAACACCAAAAAGTTGAAATTGACTAATTCAAATATACTAAATGTATGTGCACATCAGGTGGTTCTAATGTCGTGTTAAAGGGTTAATGTTATGTTTTACTTATGTTGCAAACTCCCAAAGAGTTCACATCTTTAAGCATCCGGTCTCAGAGTTCACAGGAAAGAAGGGGTTAAATAAGTAAAGAGTTTTTGTATTAGACCAAATTTTCACCGTGGTCAAAGTGAGATAAAAGTTGATGCAACCTGTGATAAACAGTCGGTTCACCGTTTATTGCTTTTTTGATAGGGAGATGTGGCGCTCTAAAATTCACACTGCCGGGCAACAGAGGGAAATGTACAGGGTATGGCAGATAGTTGGTTTTGAATAATTAGAAGCCATGTGAATCTCAAGGGGTGAGCGAGTGTCCACAAAGCGTACTCCTATGGTGCCACTTTGATGCGACCTAGCACTCCCCCGCCGTTATTCCCATTTACTTCCATTCATTTTGTCCGATGTTTATTCTAAGATCCACAACATGTATAGAAAGGCCCATTACCTTGTATCTCACGTTTTTGCGCTGTAGCAGAAGCAAGAATGTTGCTGGATTGTTTACATTTCCACAATGGTGACTGCCGCTGGAATGAAATCGCTACAGTGGATACTAAATCTCATCTCCCGAAGTTTTTTTTTATCCCTGCGAAGTAATACAGCGTCTTAATCAACGGGATCGTCTGAAAAGCCATGTTTTTAAGAAAAAAAATGTTGATTGTCTGCCTTACAACCATTAATAAACCACCCGTTCTTTTTTTATTCATGTCGATACACAGCGAGAAAATGCACCTGAACAGACTGAATACTGATGAATAGGAAATAAAGAGAGCTAGGTCAGGGGCAGGAGACTGAGAGAAGAACACCTGCCTCCCAACCAGACTCAGTTACCATAGTAAGTGACTCTGTCGTGTGGAGCTACCTGGGATACTGCAAGCAAAGTTTTCAGGTAGTAGTGTTTTTAGAAATAGTTATTTGATGCTATCAATCGGAGTGGCCCTTAGCTCTCGTCCCCTTCATAGGCCTTTGACCCAAAACAGAAACATAAAGCTTAAAAGTGGAGTCTTTCCAGCCTAATTTGCTTTTAAACTAAAGTTCCTCGGGTACTTCACAAAAGACCCTAGGTCCATGTTGACAAGATTAGGCATTAAGTTACCTCCCTTTCTGGAAACGGGCTGAAGTTACCGACAGGTTTGATTAACCTCCCTTTCTGAAAGCAACCCCTGAGTTTCATCTCAGGGTTTACACGAAACTCAGAGTTTTTCACTCAAACCTGCTTCTGAACAATACCCTGGTATTTAGTAAATTTTTAAAAAGCATCAAACGGCCAGCAGAACAGCTATTTTGTTTTTTTGTTTTGCTAATTAATTATTAGTATTTTATTATTATTTGTTTAAGTACTTAATAATAAATAGTTTAACAAAATCCAAGTTTAATCCACTTTGGGTTTTAAGTGTAATGAAAGGTCAGAAAGAGTATAACAATTACCAATGTATGCATGTTGACAAAAAGAAACTGTTTTCATCATTTAATTTCTTATTCTTGTCATAATAAAAATCACATTAAACAGCTACCTAGAAAAAATTCCTTCATTTATTTAATTACCGGTTGAGTATGGCAAACCACATTTGCAGTAGCATCAGCAGAATGGAGCATGCTCCACCGTGATCCACAACTGGAAATCCATAAAAGAGGAGACCAGAGGTCAACCATGTGATCTAAGCAATAATTTTTTTAATCTCCCTATGGCAGTTTATTTAAATACAATTTATTTGTGTAGAACGTTTAGCAGCGTGTTAACAATGATTAGATACAGTTTAAAGTTTGTAACTACCACTATGACGGTTTTGCCTTCACCTCCAAATTCAATCTCCATTTTCACACATTTACATTCGTATATCACATATGAATCAACATATCCACTACTAACACGCATATTAACACACCCACGCACACACTGGTGTTTTTGCAGCTTCCCTTCTGTGCTTTGACTGGCACGGTGAAAGTTTCGAGAGAGTTCAAAGCTTTTGGATAGCGAGAGTACGACTGTCGTATTGCTGGGTAGCGACCACTGATTTGTCAGCCGAAAACAGAAAGAGACTACCTACGTACAACACTATCATCCATTTAAGACAAATATGTGACCTTATATGATGTCTCACCTTTATGGAGAATCTCTGTGTATGAAGCTCATCCAAGGCAGGTAAATCTTGATGTTAACTGACTTATTTTTCTAAACAAGAAATGGCCCTTCGGTCTAAGAACTATGAGGATGGTCAAAAAAGGCTGAAAGCATTTGTGTAAATTTCGTCAATAAAGCATCTCACTATTACAGTTGTTCCACAGGCGGCAAGCTGAACCGAACATTGCTTCTGCACTGGTCCGTCCTCTATGGGAACCCCACACTGTGTCAATAGGGTGGTCCGGTTGGGGTGAGTGGGC
>NW_022605591.1:622902-623040 GCF_008692095.1 Etheostoma spectabile | reverse complement strand
TCTTGTTCGCGAGTGAGGGGACCATGAAGCGTGAGATTGGTCGGAGAATCGGAGCAGCCGGTGCGGTATTACATTCTGTTTTTCGCACCGTTGTGACGAAAAGGGAGCTGAGCCAGAAGGCAAAGCTCTCGATCTACC
>NW_022605591.1:622760-622892 GCF_008692095.1 Etheostoma spectabile | reverse complement strand
CGTTCCTACCCTCACCTATGGTCATGAAGGCTGGGTCATGACCGAAAGAAAGAGATCCAGGGTACAAGCGGCCAAAATGGGTTTCCCCAGGAGGGTGGCTGGCGTCTCCCTTAGAGATAGGGTGAGAAGCTC
>NW_022605591.1:622228-622558 GCF_008692095.1 Etheostoma spectabile | reverse complement strand
CCTCGGGATCCCCCAGTCGGAGCTGGTTGATGTGGCTGGGGAAAGGGAAGTTTGGGGTCCCCTGCTGGAGCTGCTTCCCCCGCGACCCGATACCGGATAAGCGGTCAAAGATGGATGGATGGATGGACCTCAGATTCATACAGATTGGAATGAAATGTCTGGAAGGATTTATTTATTTTGACAGGGTTAGTTCTAATATTACCATCTGAAGATTTAATAGCGGGAATGTCTGCAAAATAGTCACTGGATCTTAATCTCATAGTGAGAAGGTGACTAGAAATGGCACCCTGAAAATAATAGCACTGTCTTGCTCTATGGATGAGGAATTCA
>NW_022605591.1:622130-622218 GCF_008692095.1 Etheostoma spectabile | reverse complement strand
TCAGGATGTTGTTTATTTCTTTCTTGACCAATGATCGTTCTAAAGTTATCCGGTCAGTAAAATTTGTTTGTAACAGTGAGTCTAGTCT
>NW_022605591.1:621827-622120 GCF_008692095.1 Etheostoma spectabile | reverse complement strand
GCTTCAAGGTTTTGCAGCTTCAGTGACGTACCTTTGCACGCATTAGTGCAGAAAAGTATGGTATTGCTCCTAATAAAACCTATTATCGCATCCTACAATAACCTGGGGTCTTCTACAGAGCCAACATCAATTTCTGCAAATTCTGCTATATAATTCTGCTGCTGGTATATAAAAGAATTCTGCTATAAACTGAGTGATATAGGATTCATTTTTCAGTAAATTAGTTTTAAAGCGCCATCTAACCTCACTTTTGGCGGTTTTCCACTGCGTGGTATCTACTCGCCTCGCCTCGA
>NW_022605591.1:595863-621817 GCF_008692095.1 Etheostoma spectabile | reverse complement strand
CTTTTTTGGTTTTCCATTACGAAAAAAAGTCCCTGGGACCCGGGTACTTTTTTACCTCAGTCGAGGTTCCAAGCGAGCCGAGGCGATACCAAAAGGTGACGTGAAAACCTGGAAGAACATGCAGACTGCTGGTTGGTCGTAGAGAATCGTCCCTTATGGACGCGTTTGGTGCAAACAGAGTGCGGATGTGTGTTGCCAGAACAAACGTGACATTGAAAAAGATCTAGCCGGACACCGCGCCTTGTTAGCACTCCTCGCACTATTCTTCTCCCTTTTAACTGTCGGGCTACTAGCGGCTCATGTCGTTTGTCCCAATATTGCCACACTGTGTACTTTACAAAAGACAAGCACGAAGATATATATAAGAGATAATATCAACAAAAGTTTTTTATTTAGCTTGTCCAGTACGCATCAAACCCTCCCAAACTTCCCGTCTCTCCTCTGCACACCCTGTGCCAGTGTCCCCGCCGGCTCTGCTGGCCGCAGATTCATCCGTTGTTGTCATAAGCCTCTCCGGTGACTCTAATACAGAGTATATTACGCAGTCCGGCAGGTCGAAACAGAGGTTCACTGTCGGACATCGCCCACCGACGTTCCTATCGGCGGCGATGTTGCAAGCTATGAATGCTCTGAACACCAAAAGGTAACAGCAGACATGTTGGGTGTAATCATGGTTGCTACAGTTCTGTACTTAAGATAGCGTCTATTAATACTGACTGCGACGCTGGAATACGTCCCAGTTGGCGTGGGGGGTGTGGCTGGCACCGAGTGTTTATTGGTAGGTGTGGGAGCCTGAAAGAGACATTACTTAATTCTTTTGTTACCAGCACTCGTGACCATTACTCACCTTTAATAATGAAAGTCTTATCTTGTGACTGCTCTGCCGCTGTCCTCCCTCAGCAGTTACTCTCTCTCTAGCCAAGCTAGAACGGTTTTTATCTTTTGATGAATGGCCTACAGTAGAGTAACAGTAACCCGTTACTGTAACGTAAATTATATAATTTATGCTTTAACTGCTGTGACAGCACTGTGACGCTTATCCAAAGAATAGTTACGCTGGATGGGCATCGGTCCCTGCCCCAGCCCACGTAGGATCTTGGAGTTACTTTTGTTCTGGAAATGTCCTTTAATTTCCCACATAAAGCAAATTTCAAGGATCGGCCTTTTTCACCTACGTATTTGCAAAAATCGGAATATCCTTTCTACAAATGCTACGAAAAACTAGTCCAGCATTTGTTACTTCTAGGGGCTGATTACTGCAATTCTTTGTTATCCAGGCAAAAAGTCGAAAAGAAAACGTCCCTAAGACTCTCAGGCTGCGCCAGAATTGCTGCAGAGTGTAGTTCTGCCCTGACCCCGAAAGTATCACAAATCTTTCCTGTTTAGAGCTTCTCTGCATTGGCGTCCTGTAGAGGTCTAGAATAGAATTGTAAAATCCTTCTTCTCACCTACAAAGCTCTTCATTGTCACGACCATCTTATCTTAAAGAGCTCATAGTACCTACAACCCTACAAGAGCACTACGTTCCCAGATGCAGGGTGACTTGTGTTCCTATAGTCTCTAAAGTAGAACGGGAGACAGAGCTTCAGCTATCATGCTCCTCTCCTGGGGGGTTTGGGAACCAGTTTCCAGTTTTGTTCATGACGCAGACTCGGTCGGCCGACATTATTTTAATAGTAACTTAAAGACTTTTCTTTTTGATAAAGCTTATAGTTTGGGTACCAGACGTCCCCGGTGTCCGTGGACAGTCCCCGATGTTGGCTACCTGTCCCGCTGGATCTGTCCCGGATATGTCCTCCGCGGGTTTGCACTGTGACTGTAAAGACCCCGAAATTGGAATGAAGGGAAAGAGAAAAAACTGACAAAACTAGCCATAATTCGCACACCCAACGCACGCAGGCTTCCAAACGCCAGAGCCAGCTTTCTCAGAGAGGTTTGTGAAAGCCGTGTTTTACGATGCTGAAACATCACTGATGATTTTACATGGAGTCTGGTGCGTTTAGCGAACCGCAATTTCGGCAGACTTTTCTGTTTTAAAAAGAACTTAATCTTTAACAGAAAGATGTCGACCTCCTTAAAATCCTTTCCATATAATGTTGTCAGACGACTTGAATATTACATCTGATCTGTATTCAGTCAAACCAAACACTTGTTACTGACTTCAATACAACCTGATCAATTATCGTACTAACTTACATTGCAGCGATCTCTTTTAATATGCCAGGTCAAAGGAAATATTCCTCAGTATTTGTGTTGTCTTTGATTTCTCAATGAGCGTGTTTCAGAAACAAGCCTTGAGCAGTACAGCAAAAGCTGTCAGTAGTTCAGTAAGCGATAGCAACTTATTATTATTGAGACTTTCTATCCGAAATATTAGGACTTTTTAATCTGCGTATGAAGATGAATTTTTATCTTTGAATATTAGGCTTCTCTATCGTGAGGTTGTAGTGCCGTGGACAGGAATTGCAGCAGGGGTGGTCTGGGCTCATACCTGGGGGGGGGTGCTTCAGCCCGCTAACAAGAACCAGCTCTAGGGGCTAGGTCCCCCGTTTTAATGGTTTTACAAAAATGAAACATTACTGTGTTTTGGAGTAATACGCTTCTGATCGGAAAATGCCCCTGGCGATTTTGTCTGAGACTTGGTCACTTATTATATTAGGCATAGAATTGAATATTGTTGTGAGTGAGGAGTTGCGCATCCGCCTAACCGCCCACCTGCTTCTCGTCATAGTTTGTCAGATTTTTCTATCATATAATCAAGAATATAGATAAAACTAAAGGGAGACTTGCAGACACCGAGCCCGATCCATTTGGGGAGAGTTCTAGCCTGACCAGTCCCTCTCTTACCCTGTCGCTCTGGTTATGCTTTGATGAAGCTTATAGTTAGGGCATGAGGAATTTAATATTTGTTAGGATTAATGACGTCCGCAGCGTCCTCCTAACCCACCCACCTGCTTCTCGTCATAGTTTTCAGATCTATCTACATATATCAATAATATAAACTAAGAACTAAAGGGAGACCGTGTCATACCTCCCAAAAAAAATGAAAAAAAGAGATCCGTTTGGGAGAGTTCTAAGCCCGACCGGCTTTTCTCTGTACCCGGTCTCTCTAGTATGCTGTAATAGTTTTGACAGCTGGGGACTCCGTTGATACCGGACTCCTTTCTCCGCTATCTTTCCATTTAATGCGCCCCTGTCCCCAGAAATGCGTTTTAATTAACCTAGCGCTGGGGTGGTCATATGTTCTTTTTTTTCCCCAGCTGTCCATCGGTCGGGCGGCTCCAAAATCATGGTAGCCGCTGTTGCCACTGGTCCCGCTACAACTTTCTGCGATGCATGTTCACTCTGCGACATCTGCGGTGCCCCTACGCCTGCTGTGCCTGTAACTGCCGCTCAGGTGCCCTGCTATGCCATGACTACTAAACAAGAACTGCTACAACCTATTTTTTTTTATTCTATTTTTTGTTATTTCCACTCTTCACTCTAACCCCAACCAGGCCTGTCACCACCGCCTATCAAGACCTGGTCTGTCCCAAGTTTCCTGCTAAAAGGAATTTTTCCTCACTCACTGTCCTTTCACTAGAACTGTTGGGTCCTTTATAAATTCGGAATGGTGTCTAAAGACGACTCTATCTGTAAAGTGGTCTCGATATAGGCTTGTTATGAATTGAACCTATAAATAAAATTGAATTGAAGTGAACTTATTGGAGCAGTAGCTATGTTAGAACCCTTTACTGGAGAAATCTTGCTAGGCTAATCTAATGCTGGGGGATCAGAGTTTAAAGCACACTCGCGATGGGACGGTATGTATCACTTACTAACTCTGAACTCTGTGAAAATACAAGGGAATGAACTAAAAGCCCATAATTTGTGGGGTTCTTTAAAAAATATTTTAGCAAGCAAGCCAGGCAACAAACAGTTGCGTTGTCTGTCAGCATAAAAGGCTTACTGTCCCAAACTTCGCCACTATATAAACGTAAATGATTGTCTTCATAGTCCCCCAAAGTCCATCCAATTGTAAAACAGCTGGCTCCATGTCTACAAATGTTAAATCAGCAGTCCAATATTTGACTATACCCTTTAAAAAAAAAAAAAATTTAAATCACGTTAGCAGCATTGAGTATCTTAAATAGTCACGGTTATTCCTGCTGTGATTTTTTTCTCATATTATTGTAATTTTGGATTCAGGTTTTGCGCTAAAGCCAATACTACGTTCCGTTAGTACAAAATTCACTGTTCATCTTTTGACAAGAATATCATTCCCCGTTTAGCCTCTCCTCTTGTTACAATTTCTGTGTAAGGATTTTTACAGCACTCATAACATTTTCATTTTGTTAATACAGTGTTATGGCCAGCTGCTATTTGTTTTTAAGACACGTAGATCCAGCTCCCATTTACATTGCAGCTCTCCTAGGTCATCCTCAGGCCTCTGCCAGCTGTTCCTAATGCCGCGTCTCCTACTAGATGTGCAGGCTTTGCAGTCTCAGACTCAACTGAGACCATACTCAGTTGGTCGGAATTTCCAGAAATTAACTTGTCAAAATGTAAAATTTTTAAATGAAAACCTTCCTCCCCTCACCTCTTTAAGGTTATTCTCTTTTACTTTGTATGGTTAAGAATTTTGGCATTGTTGTTCTAAAACCACCGTTGTGACCACATAAGCGCTAACTTTTGAAGTGTCTCAAACTCTCGGCTGGGTCCCAACCTAGCGCTCAGGATCCGCTCCAATCGAGTTTGGCAACACACATGGCAAGGGCTAAATCAGGACATACATTTAAACACTTGTCCCAATGATCAAGCCAGAGGCATTTAGATCCAAATTTATTTTGTTGTTTTTTTTAATCCTGTAAAAACATGTCCCCAAATCATGGCGTCCTTTAGCATGGATTACCCTCTGGCTCCTGTTGACGAAAATTTAACAGGATACAACAGGACAAATTACCAAATTTCAGATAGAACAAACCTACCTCTTTTAGACATCGTTGTTGGATGCGGTCCATTGACACATCGTTTAAAAGCCGGATGCTGTCTTGATAATCGGTTAAAAAAGCTTGCTACTTTTTTTGCGACTCATTTAGAAAGCTGATACTTTCCTTGGAGAGTCGCTTGGAAAGCCGGATGCTCGACGTACTGATGAGAAGGGCCGTAATAGCAGGTTGCCTTGGAGCCCCCTCGTTGGGTCCCTCTGGTAGTCAACTCTCTGCTTAGGTGGGCATTAATCGTTATGTTCTAGTTTGGAGACGACTGGTTGAACGCGTATATGCATCCCTTTAATGCGGGCTACGTTCCTGAAAGCTAGCGGTGTTCTCGAGACACTGGGTGTAAGGCTGGCTTACTTGACACCTGTTGAAGGGTAGATGCTTTGCCATTAAAGCTGGACGCATTCCCTGAGATATTTTTAAAAGCTGGATACTTTGATGTACGCGTCAGTTTAACTTAAACACGTTTTTGATGTTGACAATGTTTGCAGTCATGTATGGGCTTGATGGTGGGCCTCAGACCTATAAGACCAAACGATGTTTGGCAATGTGATATAATTAAGGATGTGCTTTTTCAGTTCAAGCCGTAAACCACCAACCTTCAGATCGAGTGTGCAGGTACATACGTCCACACCCAGCTGTGTTCAGAATGAAACCTATACTGAGAGTAAGTCCACCGAATACGTACACTGCATTGACACCCTGCCCCATACAGATAGGATAAAGTGGTGCAATTACTAAGCATAGTTAGTGTCATTGCCAAACGAGTTGGGTTTAAAAGTATACTGTGAAAGGCATTGCTGGCATCAGCTGGACCAGTGCACCTTTTTGCTGAAGAAAATCTCATTTGCATAAGTCCACATACTTCTTGCCAAGCGTGGAAACCAATCCTAATATTTTGGTGCTTGGATTTCCATATATAAATGTACTGATTTCAGTTAATTATTAAGCAGCATACCTTGACTGAGGATCCACAGCTGTTATCCAAACGAGAAGAGGAGCCCGGGTGCCGTCATCTCTTTGGGTAAACAGTTTTCGTCTAACGGTTGATTCAGCAGTAACTGCTTCACTTTTGATGTACCATAGGCAAAGTCAGCCACCACAGTCTGCCTTTCCATCACCGAACACACGTAGAAAATGGAGTTTTAAGCACTTGCTAAAACTATGGACTCTCCTCGCAAAAAGAAAAGTCCTTACCTATGGGTTCAGTAGGCAGAGAACCACCAATCTTTACAGTTGCATTGTGGACCTCTAATGTTTGATGGTCCCGCATGGAGGAGCTCAAAAGTCCCAAAGAAGCCCTTCAATGTAGATGCCTAAAAACACAACCGTGTTTTGAATGATTTTCATGTATAAAATAACGGTCCCATTAAACACAGTGTTGATGCTTCCAGTTCTCACCTTGTACTTGGTAACATGATGAAGAGCAGCACGCCTAACCATCATCTCTGGCTATTGTTGCTCCATGATGTAGCCGGGCTTAGCTGCCAGCTCTGATGTCAGCGCTCTGATTCCATACAGATCTCCCACAGAGTCAATTGGCTCGTATGTCCATTTAAAGCTTATGCCAGACCCCTAACATACGGCATAAAGTGGCTGGAGGATCTGTAATACAGCTAATGGTTATCCTGCTTCAGGCAGAATTAGGACTGACCAGGTCTAAAAAATAGGTACTTACAGTCCCTAGATGAGGGGGGCCAGTTATAACCCATCACTGATGCTACTTGGTAAAAACCTGCTAATTTTCAGGCAAACTTTCAGTGTGTAGTTGATGTCCAGCCTGTGCTACGTTTGCATTTTGATTAACTAAAGGGACCATAAAATATGAGTCAAGAAGATAATTCCCATTTGTAAACCATCATGACATCTTAAGAATACAACCAGATACTTAAAAGAACTTTTAACCCGCTTCCATGACGAACAGGTCATCCAAGGCACAACCGTCTAGTGTAACCATGAGTGTGGTTGGACGCAACTTTGTAGATGTGTAGCTGCTGTATTTGTAAACGGAACTAAAAATTCCGTCCATACCAGTAACTGCAGCCACGCGGACATCTTCAGGGATGTCCCCCAAGGGAGACCGTGATGTCGCTCCTCAGAACGGTTCCTAGACGAAAAAAAAAAAAATCATTTAGATTACATTTCAACTGACAGTGCCTTGTGAGCCTTACTGTTTGCAGTGAAAACAGGGCGTGCAGCAGGGTAGTGGCCATTGGTCCGTCCTGTTGAAACATACGAAGTCTGGTGTCACATGATCCTCATCCGTGAGTATTTGCTCCAAGTAAGATGAAAAAATAGAACTCTTATATTTTTCCCAGACACAATGCTCTGTAAAGATACATCAGATTGTTAAATATGCAACTGATCAAAGTGCCCACATTTTAAAACAGTTATGAAAAATAACTCTGCCTCCTGACCTCCGTATCCTCCTTCACCTTATAGGGATGCTGATCTCAACTGTGGAGTTGTGCTGCTTCATCACATATATCCTCTCTTCTCTGCAACTGGCTGTCTCCAAAAGTTCACCATTGCGCCAATGTGACCTGCATCCTGTGATGACCTGACACCAATGTGCAGCACCTCATGAGTCCTCCCCCATATTTGGCCAACGGTTGTCATGTGATGCCTTTGTCTGTGTTATATTACACCAGAAATGTTTATTTGCTGTATTAGAAAAGAAAAGAAGCCACTACAGCATAAAGGGATTGGAATACTGACGCATAGATGCAAGCAGCCACCAGGTCAACCACGACTAAACCGCAGCTTTGCCTGGAGAAATGTTCATGGACCACCTCTACTGGAACACCATTCACTGGGAGGGGCACTCCATTAAACCTGCTTTTGTCCTAGAATGCTTCCATAACATTTCTGGAATTCAAAAACCATGGACTACATGCACTAAACTCTGCATCATGGTTACGCTCAGGTGCTGTATGATTCCGGTTGTCCCTATGAGTACGAATACAAGCCTTCTGTCAAGTCAACTGATACATGCGTCGTTAGCCTTTTAAGGCTAATGGGCCAACACCTCCTGCTGTACCTTTGGAACTCACCTGCCATCTGCAGTGGCTGAGGCATAAGCCTGAAGAAACAATTTAACTGTCATTTAATTGTACATCTAATTTGATGCCCATACCCAACAGCAACATGACAATTCCACACATTTCCCCCAACTTGTCATTATACCGTGTTGAAAACAGCACCCAGGCATCCTCTTGTCCCGTTGGACAGGCCACATCACTCTTACAGACCCTACAAACCCGGGTTAGTAAACATGGAAATGGCCATATTTCACACAATATAGGCCAATCTTCGCTTCCATGTAGTTTGCCTCACATGTGACCTCTCTGGGATACCTGGTAGGAGGGAGAACAGTTTTTGTTCAAAGCATAGTCTTTCCGTCCCTTGTGTGTGTCACCAGCAGGTTAAGTCGAATTGTGAACAACGCATCCTTCTGAAACATCAGTAAGATCTATGTAAAATGTGTCCTAAAAAAAATAAATAAAAAAATTAAATAAAAGCCACGCATTGGTTCATAAATATCCCACACAGTTATCCTGCCATTTGCAAGGACCTTGTTGTCAGTGTTGCAGCTGAAGTAAGGAGCTCGGAGCTCCACATGGTTCCGATGTTTGGAAACGTCTACACTGTAGCCACACTTGCTGCTACTGCTTAGTGTGTGGTACACACCCGTCTCATCTTAAAGACATTCCGCTGTCCGCTGGGGGCTTCACATATATTTTTCCTGTTCATTTAGTGAAATACCTGGTTTAGGGTTGGTCGATAGTTTACTAATAAAACCTGCCAGTCATCTAGAACACCAATCGGCTAACTAGCCCCTGTATCCCAAGCGCATGATCACACCGAGAGATGTTTTCTGACCCCTCGTTTTAAGACCATGTGTCACCAGCCTCACAACATCCCAAAGGAAGTCTCCTTCCCCTTGTAAGAGATCAACAGCTAGCTGAAGTAACGATGCACGCACACTCCTATGAAGAACGTCTTGCAGAACAAATGTTTCAAATTGAATATGTGCTAAGGACTAACCGCCCATGTGTTTAGAAGTACATTTTAATTCTTGCCATTGGGAATATTATCACATTTTGCAGTTGTCCACACATACAGGAGCAGATCACACTGTTAAGGCCAAATTCCTTATTAAACAACTAAACACCATAATTGGGAACCATCATGCCTAACGGCAATCACCTCTTGTAACTGGCCGAGAGCCCACACCTTACCTAAGGCCAAACCCAAAAGCCATAGCCACTGTGTTAGTTAGCATTGGTCTAAACTAGCCTACTGCTAGCATACTACACCTGCTAATCACACAAGCTAACATGACAGCTTGCGAACTATACCTGGCCTAACTAGCACTATGTTCTGATGTCTAGCCTACACCCAGCTTTAATAATTCGTTTCTCTACTCCATGAAGTTTAAAGGCAATTTTGCTCATCAGCTCTACTGATTGAAAGAAACCTTGATGTTAATGAGCTACACATGGTGGCTGTAAGACCTGAAGGCCTCTGTTGGTCAGTGTAATAGCCTCGACCTTTTTTAAAAGATGGTGTTTAGAAGACAGCAACACATCGGATTTCAGATAGGAGTGTATTAGAAAGAATGTGAAGTAAGAGACGAGAGATTCAACTTTAGTAAGGTGAGATGGGATAAGTATGAGTATTTTGATACTACTTCTTTCTATTGCTAAAGCACAGGATGTCAAGCAATGCTGTTGTACACTGTAGTGTATATTGTTGCAGTCAGGAGTTCAATTCCAAAAACAATAAATTAAAGAAAGTTAATCATCCAAATATACCATTGTGGTTGAAAGACTGTAAGGTAGTAATAAAATCTAGAATTATAGCATTAAAGGAACTAAAGAGATACATAATTTTCACGTTTAGTTCATAATGAAGATCCCGGCATATCAGGAAAACAGTTAGGCAATGTAAAAAAGAGCATGGGCCGACAGTTCTGTGGCTCTATGGGTCGTAAAAAAATACCTGTGGAGAAATTTGGAATATATATATAATGGAAGGGAATGTGGATCCCCAATGCTGATTGAGGGGCAAAGAACCATTACTAGTAGAAAGGGAAAAGCAAGGTTATGCCCCTAAACATTTTTTTCAAAGTGCACAGCACAGGTAATTTATCTCTTTAAGAAGAGAGTTGTAAAAAGAGTTTTTTTGATGTAAAATCATACACAATTGTAAATTATTAGGTCCTTGTCCAGTGAAAGATAGAATCTGTTATTACATGTTGAGAACTTAAGTGAGCAGGGTAAAGAGTTGGTAAGTTATATAAATAAAGTATGGGTAAATCAATGCATTCCATTTCATTGAAATCAAGTTTTATTTATCTAGTGCCAAATCATAACCAGTTATCGCACAGCGCATTTTGCATAAAAATCAGGGGCCTGTTGACGAAAGTCTGAATAAAGAATATCCAATAAGTGAAAAACGCAGCTTGACTTAGTGTGATCCTCTCATTCGCGGCTTAATCATTTGCACGTTTGCCGAGAATGATACAGTGAAAGGCTATGCAGCCATGTGTAATAGCTAGGTAATTGCATGTTCACGTCTTTCCTCATCTAACCGATCTGTAGCGGGGGGGGGGGGGGGGGGATCACATATTACAGATGCAGAAATGGAGAAGAAGCATGCGCCACATGTTTTCACCCAATGCGCAGCTCTAATGGAAAGGAACGAGGCGGGAAGAATATCCAAAGGTGAAATACCGCTGTTATCAACGAGAACAGAAAAAGCCCGAAAAGGAAAACATACTTAATCGTACCAACTGAATGTGTAATGGAATGTAAATTCTACATGTATTTATTAAGCGCTTTTCCATTCTTTAACAGCTGCTCAAAGCGCTTAACATTTACATTAAACCTTCCCATTCACACACATTCATGAACTGTGTGCCTGGCTTCCGTTACCGGTGCCACCTGCTCATCAGATAAACACTCACACACATTCACATTCCTATGCGGCAGCACAAGGGGCAACTCGGGTTTCCAGTGTCTGCCAAGGACACTTCGCAATGACTGACACTTTTACTAAGGTTAGGCGACCCTGTGTATTAATTGCTTGATTATGGGCCCTGGTTTCATTGTTAAGGTTTTATTTGTTTTATCTGTTTTTAATGTTAAAGGCTGGTTTTTAACTGTACCGTGTCTTTTGAGTAGCCCTACCAATTATAAAATGTCTTATTATTACCTCCTTTGCCTTAAAATTGAGCAGATGGATTATGGTTCCTTGGTACTAAGGACTATAGGTTAATTTCAAACCCAACCCAGAACAAGCTTTACAACCATATGCACCCATCTCTATAAGCCTGTCTCATTCTTACATATCTATAAACCATTAGTTAATACAGAACATCACAAATTGACAAAACTAGAAAGGAAGTACCTTCATACATGGTTTTTTTTTTTTTATCTTCGGACAAGTACAGCACCAAAATAAAAGAGTAGAAGCTTGGTGGTGTTCCCGGTGAGATTAATGTAAACTATCACTATAGGCACTCTATTGGTCCCGTGATGTGAGCCTTATTGAGAAGTTTAGGAAACCAAAGTAAGCTATAATACAAAAAAACCATTAGGCCTACATAATCCAGAAGTAACACAAAAACTATCCTTTATTAAGAAGGACAAGAAAATGAATCATTAATGTTTTGGGCTCTACCCGTCTGCCATCAATGTCATCCCGGGGTTTAATCGCGCATTCTCCCACCCCGCGAGCGTCCTGTATAAACCATAAGCTTGCACAGACCACAGAACCGCGCTCCTCATCTGTAGCTACTTTTTACAGAGAAGTTGGGATCACTGATGTGATGCACGGTTCAGCCCGCTGGGCATGCGCCCACTGGGGCAGCGGTCGCACACCATGCAGCCTCGCACACTAACCCGGGCCCACCGGGGGAACAGTCCCTTATTCTCTGATTGCCGCTCCGCATCTGGTTGCCAGTGCGACCATTGTCAACCATCTAAACAACTTCTATAGTATGGTCTAATTAAATCAAACTTTTGACCAACATAGTGACAATTTCACTTTAAATAATAAAGCGAACACCTCAGAATAATTTACAACACCTTATTGTGGATCAAGTGTCAGCTGATTTAACACATGAGACTCCAAGGTTTTATCTTAGCCTGCTCTTAGCCTTCGTGGACCAGCTAGCCGCAAGACTAATCTCGTGTTTGTGGCAACAATCAAAGCTAAATTCAATCCGGTAACTTGATATCCCGGCTTAAGAAGTCCTCAAGAATCCAGTCATTCCCGGCCACCCAGTCACCCCCTCACACTGCTTCAATCTTGTTGCCGTCAGGCTCGCAGAATTCCAGTCTGCCTTATGCAATGAAAAACAGACCAAACTCTTTTGTCCCTGCTGCTATGGCGTTTTTAATTAGGCAATGTAAAGTGGTCTTCCATGTATACGTATTTTTTGTTTCTTAGAGTGTATGGCTGTTTGTCTTGTATACCATGTTGTTCTTTATGTGAGATCTGCTGTACAACACATTGCCTCTCGGGGATATAAAGGAACGCCTTGAACCTCCTATTTTCCTTCTCTTATTAATGACGCGTATATGCAGCTCTGGCATTACGAGTCCTTCCTATAAGTTTTACGACTGTCTTGTCCAAATACCCTAGAATTTTCCAGTTTGGTGGAATGCAAATCTTCTCATTTCACGTATTTGTTTAATTTGCGAGTTTCATCAGTGTTATCCATGAGCTAACCGTCCTTTGTTTATCTTTTTTTTAGAGGGCAACACGGTTGAGTGTCATTTGCCTGAGCCTGCTGCACTATCAACAAATGATGGATTTGGTAGGGCCGAAAATTAGCATAGAGTCCTCCGTACTTTGGTGACTTGGTAATGAATTAAAAGCTGATGGAATCACATATTAATTAGCTACAGATCTATCAAATCTTTGTATAGAAGTTTTTGCCGTAATTGGCGTGTATTGACAGAATAACTCAAAAGTTATCAACAGTGGTCAGATAAAAGGGGTCTGTGATAACACTGATTAAATTCATTCTACCACCCATATACCAAGAACAAATCGAGGTGTTGTTAAATGGTGAGTCGGTTTATGAAACTTCGAGAGAAGCCAATGGAATCTAATATAGAGATAACTCAGTACTAATTCTCATTGTCCCCAATGAAGAGTTAAATCCCTACAATAACAACTCTGTCCGTTTTTCGCACTAAAATTTACATAAACTCAATTCCGAGTAAGATTCAGAGTATGGACAGGTGCTTGGTCCCTATCACAAATGTTCAGTTATTTCCAACGTGGGTGTGGGTGTTCAGTTAGAGATAGAGGGATGCGAGATGAGAGAGGTTGATATTAAAGACAGCTACAGCTGTACAGTTAATGAAAGCTAAATAACGTACAATGCCGTTTCTGTGAGATAATGACCATCTCGAGACCCCTGTATAGTATTCCCAAGAAAAAGTGGGGAAGAACAGAAACTTACAGAAGCAAGAAGGGAGACCTGTATCGGCTCAGAGCTGCTGACATCAGAGCTGGCAGCTAAGCACGGCTACCTCATGAGCAACTAGCCAGAACTGCTGCTCGAGTGCCGCTCTTCCCCATGGCTACAAGTACAAGGTGAGTGAAGACTAACTGGAAGCATCAGCTTTTGTTCAAATCGTGCTGTTTGAATATTGGATGATCAGGACAAAGCTTTTATGGTGTTTTCATAGAACATTACTTTCACGGGGCTTCCAACTGTGCAAAAAAATGCTCTCTACAGTTGTGTTTTGACGCTGGGCAGAAAAACTGTGTGGCGGACTTTCTCTGCCATCTCAAGTGGAGAGTGCTTGCTAGAATCAACCTGTAGACAGAATGTGTACCCAACGAAGACATACAGACCATGGCTCTCTCTCTTTTCCATCAAGCAGCTGTGGAGCCACATTAAGGTCCGCTGCTTACTATGTAACGGTTGACTGTTCGTAAGCTACCCCCCTTCGCTGTAGTCGGCGCGGCCTCCTCAACCGAGACCTCTGGTAGCCTTCCTCCCCAACGTCCTGAGGCAGCCAGAAAAGTGCACACTGTGTACGATTTGAGGACGCGGAAGATGCCTAAGCTTTCAAAGGCTACGGACTGCCATCAGCCTTTAGCGTTTCTAACAGATTGTGCCCCACTCAGCCAACACAGCCGCTGAGAAACCAACTGTGTTTATGCCAGCTCCATTTTAGTTAGCGAAGCCAGCAGCCATAGTTAGTGCATCCCGGAGCTTAAGCGGGGCGACCTTGATTCTTATGTGAACTGCGGCTAAGGATAAACATAAATAACAGAAGATTGTTATTCCACGTGGGGCGTACTTGACTCCCCTTATGCCAACGGAGTCACCAAGATTATGGTTGATCGTGTTGTACATACGCAAAGTCATGTCGTATTTCCCTCTGGACCCCTGCACATCTCACCAGCATGAATGATACGCATGTCTCATTTCGCGCTGTCCTATTGAGGTGGTGTCCCAGAACTGATGTGGGCTTTGTGGATCACTGGCAGTCTCTGGGGAAAGACCTGGTCTAGTTCGGAGAACGCATTCACCCACCTGGGATTGGCAGCTCTCATTTCTAGAATCTTGGACAAGTTTATTTGTGACCTATCCTTGACAACACAGAGTTGGGACAGGGCAGATCCACGTTTGACCACTTCTCTGCTCCTCCATTCCAGGAGTTCCCTAAAAACTCCATATTGACGGTATCTGCCCCCCGCCCATAAATTATATTAAATTCACATGTAAACAAATAGAGCGGTGCATGAAAACCTCATAATGATTAAAACCACAGTACAATAGTTGCAAAAGAATGAGGAGAATTAAATTGGCCCTAAACATCAGCTCTCGCTCCTTCTAACAGGATGACTAGTAAATGATTATATCAATCAAGATTGATCTATTCTGTCTTACTGAAACCTGGCTGGTGATGGAGAATTGTTAGTCTAAAATGATCCACCCTCCCAGTCCATGTTAACTCACATTCCTCGCGGCACAGGCCAAGGAGGTGGAGTTGCAGCGATCTTCGCTCTAGTCTACTATTCACTCGAAACTAAACTGAATTATAACATCCTTTTAAGTCTTGTTCTTAGTCCTTTCAACCCCAAGTTGGAAATCACTGCAACCATTTTTCTATTTGTTAGAAGTGTACTGAGGCAGCATTTTTCTGCCTTACATGGAATGTATACATCACCCACCACGCATAGACTGTATCTATTAATTTTAAACGGTCTATGATACATCGCACTTGCCTTTACATATACCAGTCCTGTATCACACAGGACGAGGGGGAAACCCAACAGCTGATCCCCTTTGGGGATGAAAACGAGCAGAAGTGTCTTAAATCATGTGTTCAGGTTGTACCGCTTCATTATTTATTGGTACTCGTATTATTGTGAGATCATTTGTAATTACTTCCTGTTCACGCACTTGTATATTTTGTGTGTTATACGGGACCTGTGATATGTGGGGGAGATATGTTTTTGCCTTTTATGTTTAATTTATGGGCAATAAAGACAGATTTTTGTTAACAAAATGTTTTCTGAACATCAATGCACAATAACTGAACACTAACGAAATGCAATGACACTGTTGTCAACCCACACAATCGACAACAGAGGAACGCATCTTGGAAGTTTGGATCAATTCCTGTATGGTGATGTCACCAGTGTGTCCCATTTCCTAGGGTGTGTTTTCACCCTACCACTTACCCTGGTTCAAGGGTCCAAGGGGTAGGGGTAAGGCCAAGGGGTAGGGGATACGACGAAGTTGGGATCAGCCTTACCTCTGGATGGGTTCAACCTGGCCTCCCGCACACTGTAAGGAATCTTGGAGTTATTTGATCAGGACATGTCCTTTAATTCCCACTAGAAGCAATTTCAAGGAGTGCCTTTTGTTTCACCCTACTATTATTGCAAAAATCAGTAATATCCTGTCCTAAAACTGATGCAGAAAAACTAGTCCATGCATTGTTCCTTCTCTTGCTTGGTCCTGCATTCTTTATATCAGCTGCTCGAAAAGTCCACTAAAGACCTCTTCATCTGATCCATACTTGCTGCAGACGTGTCTAAAAGGAACAGATCGAGATCACATCTCTCCTGTTTTAAGCTTCTCTGCATTGGCTTCCCTGTACAATCCAAATAATTTAAATCCTTCTTCTCACCATCAAAGTCTTTATGGTCATGCTCCATCTACTTAAAGAGCTTATAGTACCTACACCCTACAAGAGCACTACGCTCCCAGAATGCAGTTGTGACTTGTGGTTCTAGAGTCTCTAAAAGTATAACGGGAGCCAGACGTTCAGCCATCAGTCCCTCTCCTGTGGAACCGGTTTCCAGTTCGGGTTCAGGACGCAGACCGCCCGGCTCCACATTTAAGAGTGGCTAAGACTTTCCTTTTTGGATAAAGCCATAGTTAGGGCATAGAATGGAATATTGTTAGGAAGTGAAGGAGTCGCAAGCGTCCGCCGAACCCGCCCACCTCTTCGCGTCATAGTTGCCAGATCTATCTAACAATATCAAGAATGAATAAAACTAAAGGGGAGACTGGCAACAGCCCGTCCGGTATGGGGAGAGTTCTACCTGCCAGGCCCCTCTCTTTACCCGTCTCTCTTGGTTATGCTTGATAAAGCTTATAGTTGGGCATAACAGAATTGAATATTTTAGGGAGTTAGAAGTCGGCAGCGTCCGCCAACCGGCCACCTGCTCTTGTCATAGTTGTCAGATCTATCTATAATAGAAAATCAATAAATTAAATAAACTAGAGGGATACTTGGGCATCATCCCGACCTGGTTGGGGAGAGTTCTATCCCGACCAGGCTCCCTCTCTTACCCTGTCTCCTCTTTATGTAAAGTTTTTGAGACAGCTTGGGGACTTCCTTTGACACACTGAGCTCCTCTCTCCTCTATCTTTCTATCTTCCATTTATGTGCAGTCATGTCCCCAGAAATGCTTGTTACTAACCGGCTCTGGGGAGTCCCCTCCCCATAGCCCTTATGTTCTTTTTCCCCAGCATGTTCCCTTGTATTAGGGAGCTCCAAAATCATGGTAGTAGCTGTTGCCATGGTCCCCTACACGTCCTGCGATGCCCATTGTTTTCATCTGCTACGCTCCTGCGTGTCCTTCCACATCCTTCTGTGGCCTTGAATGCCCACAGTGCCCTGCTATGCCATTACACTACAGCAGACAGCTACCAACTACAATTCGTTCTTTTTCTATTTTTGTTATTTCCACTCTTCATTCTAACCCCACCGGCCCATCCTACACCCGCCTACCAAAAGCCTGGTCTGTCCCTAGGTTTTCCGGTCTCTGCTAACGGAATTTTTTCCTCGCCACTGGCGCACTGGCTTGCTCTGGAGGAAACAACAGAACGTTGGGTCCCTTGTAAATTCCTGTGTGTCTGACCTACTCTAATCTGTAAAGTGTCTCGAGATAATCTTGTTAGGAATTGATATCTGATAAATAAAATAATTGATTGACTCATTCAGAAAATTTAATTTACATCTGTTCCTTTGGTTTGCAGATGCTCAGATGTCAGTGGGTCAGCCTTCAACCACAAGGTGGCTCCTCTGGCCACAAGTCACTAAACACAAAGTTGCTCCCCCCACAGTGACGACCACATGCTTCAATCCTAGGATGTTTAATTGCAGAGATTGAGTTTCTTACTTTGGCTGTAAGAAATCTTCTTCAATAGACTTGCTAGCATCCAAATGTTCACTTTTTCCTTAGATTGGCAAGGAGTGTGGTGCCCTGTATAAATAGATTTACCCCTCAGTTACTTGTAACTCAGAAATTCCCCTTTTCTGCAGGTGAAATGCATGTTACATGCGGCTCTTGCTGTACGGTTATGGTCTTCTCGTTTTACAGGTTTGAGTCTTCGCAGCTGGTGTCGACTGTATTGTACATTCTGCAACCTCCCTGAAGGTCGGATGACTCAGCTTTTGAACTGATAAACCAAATCAAATATATTGCATGCCTATAAGCTGTTCTCTATAACTCTAGGTGCACTGAGTCCCTTCAAACTCACTACAGTGCTTCAAACACCATGCCCACTACCATACCCTCCCAGCCCTCTTTCAATGCCACCTGCTAACTGGCCTCTGTTATGTACATTCACGTATCCATCACGAGCCTGAACGTCTCTATAACAATCCAAAGTACAGTACATGCTTCATATTTTAAGAAGACGTAATTTTTAATGTAATATCAAGAATGTTCCGTAAAATAATGCATTGGCTTGCCTTGAACCAACTCTGCATGACACCAACCCACTTGGTTCAGTTTAGATGAAGTGTTGTGGGTCTACTTAGGTGCAGAGTAGATCTAATAAAGTCTGTTCCACCCCCAAGAGAACCTATTATACTCCTTTTCCTAGTTGTCTGTACTCTTGGTGCTACAAATAGTTACCATTCTCAAAAGGATGTTTCAAAAAACATGATTTTAATATTTGCCATTGCTGCAGTGCTTCAATAAAATGGCTGTCTTAGCTCTAGCCTGGCCTTCCAAAAAATTCCAGTCTGCTGGATTGGTCGCGGCCCACTCTTGTTGTGATTGGTCACACACATTTTAACCAACCCTGGGTTGGCTGTGCAACCAGGCAGCATATTTTTTAAATTTAGTTAGTATTTTTTTACTGTTAGAATCAGGTACTCCAATACTAGCATATCAAGTGTACAACTTATGACGATGACAATAAATCTAATAATAAAAAAGCTCCTTTCATAAGCAGACTGATACACCCCCGGTTGTAAAGGAGAGGTACCGCAGGTCATTCATCGCGGCCGTGTCAGAACTCTACAACCCGCACGTACCTGATAGTGTGTGTGTTTCTGTTCCTGTTTTTTCATTTAATCCACACACCTTGTTATCTTATCTGTATTTTATTTTTTTGATAACAATTACTAACTTTACATATTTATTCATGTCCTGGTGAATATAACTTATAGTAGGGTTACCTACTTTGCATTTATTACTTTAATTATATATTCAATTTAAGGGTTAAAGTCACTTACTTACACTGCAAATTGTTTTATTGTGGTTATATTGTTTTTTTTGTACTAACGCAACCGCACCTTACTTTCAAACCTTATTAGACGCCATCTTTACTTCAGTCTCCTTCTGCACATTGTCTAGTGTTTCCTGTCTTCTTGGGTTTACTTGTTTTTTTTTGCTGTTATTGTTGAGAATGAGAGGAATTTCCCCACTGTGGATGATAAAGTATTATCTTATCTTATCTTATCTTAAAAAACTACATACAGTATTGCCTAACAAATGGAGAAATAACAATACAAACACAACAAAAAATAACAAGACAAAGACAAAAATGTACAGTTAGAGTTTGAGAAAACGGCTACGCGTATCCACAATTTTGAAATCTTATAGAAGGTACCAATACCCCGAGCTTAACATCTTATAGATCAACTGGCAATGTCTACAAATTTTAACCTGAGCCAACGACTTAAGGGCCTGTAAAAGACTTTGTGCTCAAGTGTGTCAGAACGGCCTTATAAAATACTACAAACAAAAATAATGCCTCACCTGAACTTCATTTGGCATTATCCAACAAATCTAATATGTCAATTTTTTCATAATCGTTGTTTGATGTCACTACATAAGTCTTGCCCTTTCCTTAATCTGTTTGAGTAGCTAACAATTATTTCTATTCTATTGTTAAAAGAGGATAGGACACCAATAATCAATTAGTAAATTCTTTGTCAGTTTGGGTAATATAGATATCATGCCTATGTTCTTTTAGCTGTCCTCTCCCAGTTAATGAGCCGTCCTTTTTATTAAAGAGTTTATGGAGATGTTCCCAAAGTGTATTTAAATTCATAAGCGCAGGCCGTTCGATTCAGATATTTACCCTCTTCACTGAAATGGTGCATCTTTTAATTTCATCAACTGACAGGTCAATTTTTACACATTGCTTTAAATCCTCATCAGTTGGAAGTGGTACTTGAACCTTATCGCGTGAAATGTCTACAATTACTCGCTTAAAATGTGATTCATATAAATTCCTATAACATGTGGTGACAAAAATTTAGAACTCCGTCATATTGGGGCAATAAAGATAAAGGTTTTCTTTTCCCCTTCTCTAGCCATTGGCTTTTGACCTAATTAACGCTCCTTTTGCCAGTCTAATGCATGTGGTCCTTTGTTGCTGATTTTCCTTATTTCGGTTTTTTCTTCTTCCCAAATACTGTTTGCTTTTGTCAGTAAAAGGTCAGTTTGTGCATCAATTCAGCTTCCTCCCACTTTTTGTTCTGTTAATTCCTTACTCCTTTAACACACATCTGATTTTGTTTTCAGGGAATTCCCATGTTATCCATCCTGTATTATCCTTTGGTCCGCATGATGAATTCATCTCTATTTTTTGTAGAGTCATTAAAAAAGTAATCATCCTCACAGAGAGTTGTTCAATTTCCAATCCCCGTGAAAACCTTGAGTCTCCTGACTTCACAATAATTTTGTTCGAAGGTCAGTTAATGGGACATGAAGATGATTAACTATCGTGGCCCAAATCGGGCAAAGTTCCTTTTCCTTGTGCCCATGAGTGTAGCTTCTAACGCCGACCACATCATTTTATTTTGATGATAAACAACAATAACAACAAAATGAGCACAAATAAAAGTTAAGGTTGGCCCCTCAATGAACTAAGTCAATAGGTGTAAATTGCAGCTACTTTAACTGAGTTGACAAGGTGCAAAGGAATTTCCTAAAATAACGTTCTTGCAGAAAAGACTTTTAGTAAGCATCAGAGCTTGGAGGACCATTCTCATTATAAGAAATGAAGTTTTAGTCTGCATAGACTTCCCATGAACCTCTGACAGTCAATCTTCCTTTGCCCGTTTCTGATCCAGAAAGGCCACAAAAGAACTTTCTTTCCCTTCCTTCCTTGTTTTTTCACCAGGCCCAGCTTCTCTGTGGCTGCTTCTCTTCATGGCACAGTACTTCTGTGATCCTTATGTGTGGGCTAGGAAGAAACTTTGATCTGTCGCTTTCCCTTCCAGACAGTCCTGTCAAACACATTGCATTGCAAAAAGGACGATGGCTGATCTACTTTGGCCGTCTTGTCGCCGCCCGATGCTCTAGACATGTCGACCTCCTCCCTTCAGCTGTCACGACATTGAAGTCACTTTGTCCACATCTCGATGATTCTGGCTTCTGATATTTTCTCCATCTTCATCCTTCACACGCATGACTCTTTCAGATAACACCTTCAGCGTTTTTACGTGGCCGTTAGTGATGTTTGCCTTAAGTGTTATTTTCTGCTTATGATATCTTTATCTCGTTTTGTCATTCCTTCCAATGGGTTTCGTTGGTTAACCTTCAAAGTTACCCTGTTAAACATCAAGGTTTTTTTTCCATTTGATCCGAAGTTGACTCTGTTGTTCCTCAGATAACACAAGGATTGGCTTCTAGAATAGCAGCAGTCACTCTAGTGTCACATTTTATCTTTTTTTTGGAGGTTTTATCTGGAAGTGGAATAACATGGGTCTCACGTCACCTATGCGTCCTGGACTTGCCCAAAAACCAGACACCATCCCTTGTCTTGTCACTAGTTTCATCCACATCCCACTGTGTTCTGGTAATGGTAGTGTCGTCCGTTTTGCTCCAATGTCACAGTCTTTTTGATTTTCCTTTTGCCCATTCAGGTCCGACTTAGCTCATATATCAAGTTGTCACTTGTGTTCTTCAAGTAAAAGAATTTGCAATCGGTATTTTAAACTCAAACCCTCAGTTACCTGATGGGAGAAAATAATCACCCACCCACCTACATTTTGTTCCAAATATTCGCAGTGTGTTCAAAAAAAAAGGTGTTAACAATGCTCAAAATCCTTAGAATGCGTTTAATTCCATACTATCAAGGCATTGGGAACACGCACATTCAACTCCAAATCAACAACATGACCAACATGATCAAGTTTGAAAAAAAAAAAAAACGGATTTGTATCATATTTTTGCACTCAACATTACTGTGTGAACTGAAAACTGTTTCAAGGTTTTGCTTTCTTTTAATCACTGCACTAATATTACTTGCCTAACCATCACTTCTGAGACTGTTTCACATCTGTGTTCATTTAGACGACCATTCCGGCGATTGGGCTGCCATTCCATAACATCAGTCTTGTTCAGCTGGAACCAAACTTTTGCCCTCTTACCTGGTGTGTTTTGGTCATTGTCTTGTGTACCATTTCAAAGGCTTTCCTCTTCATCAAAAGGAGATTACATACTGTTGCTCCATTTCTCCTTTGGCCAGTCCAATGTTCCTATTGGCAAATTTCAACCTAGTTCCCGTACATGTCTTTTTCAACAATGGACTGTGGGGGGGGGGGGGGCCCCCTCCTCGCTGAATGCTTTGCTTTACATAGCCTCTTCTGATCCTTACAGAACCATCACAGGGAACTTTAAGTCATGGGTTTCTCACCGTTTTGCAGCTGGCCCCCCCAAAGCTGGTTCATTGCAGTTGGGGCCCTATGCCCTACTCCCCACACCCACTAACGATAGATAGATAGATATATAGATAGATAGATAATAGAGTAGATCGATAGATAAGTAGATAGTTAGATAGATAGGCAGGCTATGATTTTTAAGGCCCACTTATTATATTATTATTATTATCATCATCAAAGCGGTAGGTAGTGCCATTATCATTACTACCGATTTTTATAATTGGCAGTAGTACCAGAACTTCTAATTTTGAGCTTGCAGATATTGATTATCATTATTAGTAGTATTTATTAGTAATATAGTATTTTTATGAGTAGTTATCGGCCTAGCATCATTACTAGGCTATTGCTATATATTTATATGAGGTACATCTATTTTATTGTTGTTATTATTGTTTTTTAGTATTATTATTATTATTATTATTATTATTTATCATCATCACATCGTAGGGGCCTATTATCATTACTAGGCCCTATTGCGATAATTGGAAGAGAGCAACCAGACCTCTTATATTAATTTATGCTTTATTAGTGTTATTATCACTATGTCCAATAGTAGGCATCATCTGCATTTTTGTTTAAAGAAGCTTGCAGTTGGTGCTATTATGGTGAGACCTGGCCTGCTTTGCCGTGCAAAGATCCCCAATTTGGCTCAATCTTGATACATAGCCTCAAATCATCCTCGATTTGTGCACTATTACGTATTTATTTTGAGTGCAGTCATTTTTTGAGAATCTCCTCACACAATATGTTGACGCGCAAAGGAATATGAATGTACACGGCTACCACAGGCTACAATTTACTATCGTACTGTGACATCCACACATGAACCCCTAGATCTTAACCTTAGGCACTTTGAGGAGGACTCGCCACCAATTGTGCCATGTGGCAGACAATATTACAAACACGAGCCCGCTGCAGGGTTTGACCTGCAGGATACTTCACGACCTGGTTAGTACCCAGAGAGGCCGTCATGCACTGTGAGAACCAGGTCGGGCAAGTTACATAAAGCCCATGACTGTATCTGGGAGACTCAAGTTAAAAAAAAACACCAAAAAGTTGAAATTGACTAATTCAAATATACTAAATGTATGTGCACATCAGGTGGTTCTAATGTCGTGTTAAAGGGTTAATGTTATGTTTTACTTATGTTGCAAACTCCCAAAGAGTTCACATCTTTAAGCATCCGGTCTCAGAGTTCACAGGAAAGAAGGGGTTAAATAAGTAAAGAGTTTTTGTATTAGACCAAATTTTCACCGTGGTCAAAGTGAGATAAAAGTTGATGCAACCTGTGATAAACAGTCGGTTCACCGTTTATTGCTTTTTTGATAGGGAGATGTGGCGCTCTAAAATTCACACTGCCGGGCAACAGAGGGAAATGTACAGGGTATGGCAGATAGTTGGTTTTGAATAATTAGAAGCCATGTGAATCTCAAGGGGTGAGCGAGTGTCCACAAAGCGTACTCCTATGGTGCCACTTTGATGCGACCTAGCACTCCCCCGCCGTTATTCCCATTTACTTCCATTCATTTTGTCCGATGTTTATTCTAAGATCCACAACATGTATAGAAAGGCCCATTACCTTGTATCTCACGTTTTTGCGCTGTAGCAGAAGCAAGAATGTTGCTGGATTGTTTACATTTCCACAATGGTGACTGCCGCTGGAATGAAATCGCTACAGTGGATACTAAATCTCATCTCCCGAAGTTTTTTTTTATCCCTGCGAAGTAATACAGCGTCTTAATCAACGGGATCGTCTGAAAAGCCATGTTTTTAAGAAAAAAAATGTTGATTGTCTGCCTTACAACCATTAATAAACCACCCGTTCTTTTTTTATTCATGTCGATACACAGCGAGAAAATGCACCTGAACAGACTGAATACTGATGAATAGGAAATAAAGAGAGCTAGGTCAGGGGCAGGAGACTGAGAGAAGAACACCTGCCTCCCAACCAGACTCAGTTACCATAGTAAGTGACTCTGTCGTGTGGAGCTACCTGGGATACTGCAAGCAAAGTTTTCAGGTAGTAGTGTTTTTAGAAATAGTTATTTGATGCTATCAATCGGAGTGGCCCTTAGCTCTCGTCCCCTTCATAGGCCTTTGACCCAAAACAGAAACATAAAGCTTAAAAGTGGAGTCTTTCCAGCCTAATTTGCTTTTAAACTAAAGTTCCTCGGGTACTTCACAAAAGACCCTAGGTCCATGTTGACAAGATTAGGCATTAAGTTACCTCCCTTTCTGGAAACGGGCTGAAGTTACCGACAGGTTTGATTAACCTCCCTTTCTGAAAGCAACCCCTGAGTTTCATCTCAGGGTTTACACGAAACTCAGAGTTTTTCACTCAAACCTGCTTCTGAACAATACCCTGGTATTTAGTAAATTTTTAAAAAGCATCAAACGGCCAGCAGAACAGCTATTTTGTTTTTTTGTTTTGCTAATTAATTATTAGTATTTTATTATTATTTGTTTAAGTACTTAATAATAAATAGTTTAACAAAATCCAAGTTTAATCCACTTTGGGTTTTAAGTGTAATGAAAGGTCAGAAAGAGTATAACAATTACCAATGTATGCATGTTGACAAAAAGAAACTGTTTTCATCATTTAATTTCTTATTCTTGTCATAATAAAAATCACATTAAACAGCTACCTAGAAAAAATTCCTTCATTTATTTAATTACCGGTTGAGTATGGCAAACCACATTTGCAGTAGCATCAGCAGAATGGAGCATGCTCCACCGTGATCCACAACTGGAAATCCATAAAAGAGGAGACCAGAGGTCAACCATGTGATCTAAGCAATAATTTTTTTAATCTCCCTATGGCAGTTTATTTAAATACAATTTATTTGTGTAGAACGTTTAGCAGCGTGTTAACAATGATTAGATACAGTTTAAAGTTTGTAACTACCACTATGACGGTTTTGCCTTCACCTCCAAATTCAATCTCCATTTTCACACATTTACATTCGTATATCACATATGAATCAACATATCCACTACTAACACGCATATTAACACACCCACGCACACACTGGTGTTTTTGCAGCTTCCCTTCTGTGCTTTGACTGGCACGGTGAAAGTTTCGAGAGAGTTCAAAGCTTTTGGATAGCGAGAGTACGACTGTCGTATTGCTGGGTAGCGACCACTGATTTGTCAGCCGAAAACAGAAAGAGACTACCTACGTACAACACTATCATCCATTTAAGACAAATATGTGACCTTATATGATGTCTCACCTTTATGGAGAATCTCTGTGTATGAAGCTCATCCAAGGCAGGTAAATCTTGATGTTAACTGACTTATTTTTCTAAACAAGAAATGGCCCTTCGGTCTAAGAACTATGAGGATGGTCAAAAAAGGCTGAAAGCATTTGTGTAAATTTCGTCAATAAAGCATCTCACTATTACAGTTGTTCCACAGGCGGCAAGCTGAACCGAACATTGCTTCTGCACTGGTCCGTCCTCTATGGGAACCCCACACTGTGTCAATAGGGTGGTCCGGTTGGGGTGAGTGGGC
>NW_022605591.1:595744-595838 GCF_008692095.1 Etheostoma spectabile | reverse complement strand
AGCCTCTCCGTGACTCTCATACAGATTATACGAAGTCCAGCAGGTCAGAACCAGAGATTTCACCTGTCGGACATCGCCCACCAGACGGTCTACG
>NW_022605591.1:595641-595734 GCF_008692095.1 Etheostoma spectabile | reverse complement strand
TGCAAAGCGTGAATGCTCTGAAACACAAAAGGTAAACAGCATACATGTTGGTGTGTAATCATGGTTGCTAAAGTTCATGTACTTTATATAGCG
>NW_022605591.1:595129-595404 GCF_008692095.1 Etheostoma spectabile | reverse complement strand
CTCTCTCTCTAGCCAAGCAGAGAACGGTTTTTATCTTGTGAGTAAAGGCCAGAGAGGTAACAAGTAGCCTCCGTTAGCTGTAACGCTAAATTATATAATTTATGCTTTACTGCTGTGAACAGCACTGTGACGCATTATCCAAAGAGATAGTTACTCTGGATGGCATCTCCCTGGCCTCCAGCACCACTGTGAGGAATCTTGGAGTTATCTTTGATCTGGACATGTCCTTTAATTCCCACATAAAGCAAATTTCAAGGATCGCCTTTTTTCACCTA
>NW_022605591.1:594979-595079 GCF_008692095.1 Etheostoma spectabile | reverse complement strand
ACTAGTCCATGCATTTGTTACTTCTAGGCTGGATTACTGCAATTCTTTGTTATCAGGCGAAAAAGTCGAAAAAGAAAAAGTCCATAAAGACTCTTCAGCT
>NW_022605591.1:594864-594969 GCF_008692095.1 Etheostoma spectabile | reverse complement strand
GCTGCAGCGTGTGTTCTGACAGGAACCACGAAAAGAGATCACATCTTTCCTGTTTTAGCTTCTCTGCATTGGCTTCCTGTAAAATCTAGAATAGAATTTAAAATC
>NW_022605591.1:594524-594690 GCF_008692095.1 Etheostoma spectabile | reverse complement strand
CTATCAGGCTCCTCTCCTGTGGAACCAGGTTCCAGTTTGGGTTCAGGACGCAGACACCGTCGCCACATTTAAGAGTAGGCTTAAGACTTTCCTTTTTGATAAAGCTTATAGTTTAGGGTGACCAGACGTCCCCGGTTTCCGGGGACAGTCCCCGATTTTGGCTACC
>NW_022605591.1:593951-594069 GCF_008692095.1 Etheostoma spectabile | reverse complement strand
AAAGCTGTCAGTAGTTCAGTAAACATTACAACATTATGAATTATTGAGACTTTCTATCATAAATATTAGGACTTTTTATCTTGAAGTATAAGGATGAATTTTTTATCTTGAAATATTA
>NW_022605591.1:593630-593771 GCF_008692095.1 Etheostoma spectabile | reverse complement strand
CTTCTGAGCTGAAAATGTCCCCGGATTTTGTCTGAGAAATCTGGTCACCTTATTATAGTTAGGGCATAGAATTGAATATTGTTAGGGAGTGAGGAGTTGCAGCATCCGCCTAACCCGGCCCACCTGCTTCTCGTCATAGTT
>NW_022605591.1:589758-593620 GCF_008692095.1 Etheostoma spectabile | reverse complement strand
TCTATCATATAATCAAGAATATAATAAAACTAAAGGGAGACTTGTCATACAGCCCGATCCGGTTGGGGAGAGTTCTAGCCCGACCAGGCTTTTCTCTTTACCCTGTCTCTCTTAGTTATGCTGTAATAGTTTTAGACAGCTGGGGACTTCCTTTGATACACTGAGCTCCTTTCTCCTCTATCTTTCCATTTATGTGCATCCATGTCCCAGAAATGCTTTTTAATAACCTAGCTCTGGGGTGTCACTATGTTCTTTTTTCCCCAGCATGTTCCATCGGATCAGGGAGGCTCCAAAATCATGGTAGCAGCTGTTGCCATGGTCCCGCTACACGTTCTGCGATGCCATGTTCATCTGCTACACTCTGCGGTGCCCAGCTACGTCCTGCTGTGCCTTGTAATGCCGCTCAGTGCCCTGCTATGCCATGAACTACTACAAAGAACTGCTACAAACTATTTTTTCTATTTTTGTTATTTCCACTCTTCACTCTAACCCCAACCGGCCTGTCACACACCGCCTATCAAGAGCCTGGGTCTGTCCAAAGTTTCTGCCTAAAAGGAATTTTTCCTCACCACTGTCGCTTCACTAGAACTGTTGGGTCCTTATAAATTCTGGAATGTGGTCTAGACCTACTCTATCTGTAAAGTGTCTCGAGATAAGTCTTGTTATGAATTGAAACTATAAATAAAATTGAATTGAAGTGAACTTATTGGGAGCAGTAGCTAGTTAGAACCAGTTACCTGGAGAATCTTTGCTAGGCTAAGCTAATGCTGGGGGAGTCAGAGTTAAAGCACACTCGGAGATGAGAAGGGTATGTATCAACTTGACTAACTCTGGGAAATACAGTGAATGAACTAAAGACCCAATAAGTTGGTGTGTTCCTTAAAAAATATTTTAAAAGCAAAGCAGGCAACAAACAGTTGCGTTGTCTGTCAGCAATAAAGTGCTTAATGTCCCAAAACCTTCGCCAGCTATATAAAACATTAAAATGATTGTCTTCAGTCCCCCAAAGTCAATCCCAATTGTAAAAAAGCTTGGCTCCAGGTCTACAAATGTTAAATCAGCAGTCAGAATATTTGACTATGACCATTTAAAAAAAAAAAAAAATTTAAATCACGTTATCAGCTGAGGAGTATCTTAAAAATAGTCATTCATGCTGTGATTTTTTTCTCAGATTATTGTAATTTGTATTCAGGTTTGAGCTAAAAGCCAATACTATGCGTTCAGTTAGTACAAAATTCAGCTGTTCATCTTTTGACAAGATCAGCCCCGTTTAGCCTCTCCTCTTGTTACAAGTTCTGTGTAAGATTTTACAGCACTCATAACATTTCATTTGTTAATGTGACAGTGTTGGCCAGCTGGCTAGTTGTTTTTTAAGACACTTCAAGATCCAGCTCCCAGTTACATTGCAGCTCTCCTAAGAGCAGCCTCAGGGCTCTGCCGACTGTTCCTAATGCCCGGCTCATAACTAGATGTGCAGGCTTTGCAGTCTCAGATCTTCAACTGAGGGACCATACTCAAGTTGGTCTGAAATTTCCAGAAATTAACTTCTCAAAATGTAAAATTTTTAATGAAACCATTCCTCCCCTCACCTCTTTAAGGTTATTCCTTTTTACTTTGTATGGTTAGAATTTGTCATTGTGGTTCTAAAACCACCTTTGTGACCACATAAAGCGCTAACTTATTGAAGTGTCTCAAACTCTCAGGCTGGGTCCAACCTAGCAGCTCAAGGATCCTGCTCCATATCAGTTTTGCAACACATCATGGTTCAAGCTAAATCAGGTACATACATTTAAACATTGTCTTAATGATCAGCCAAGAGCATTTAAGATACAAATTTATTGTTTTAATACATTTAAAAAACATGTCCCAAATCATGGCGTCACTTTAGCATGGATGACCCTCTGGCTCCTGTTGAGAAAATTTAACAGGATTACAAAAAGGACAAATTAACCAAATTTCAGATAAGGAACAAACCTACCTCTTTTGAGACATCGTTGTTGGATGCGGTCATTGACACATCGTTTAAAAAGCCGGATGCTGTCATTGAGACATCGTTTAAAAAGCTGGATACTTTTTTTGAGACGTCATTTAGAAAGCTGGATACTTTCTTGGAGAAGTCGCTTGGAAAGCCGGATGCGTCGACGTACTGAGCAGAAGGCCGGAAAGCAGGTTGCATTGGAACCCATCTTTGGGTCCATCTGGTAGTAGACTCTGCTGTAGTGGGCTTAATAGTTACTTTCTTTGAGACACTGGTTGGAAAGCTAGATGCATTCCCTTTAATGCTGGCTACGTTCCCTGGAAAGCTAGAGGTGTTCCTCGAGACACTGGTTGGAAGGCTGGATACATTGACACTGGTTGGAAGGGTAGATGCTTTGCCATTAAAGCTGGACGCATTCCCTGAGATATTGTTTAGAAAGCTGGATACTTTGATGTACTGAGCAGGTTGAATTGAAACACGTTTTTGAGTGGACAATGTTTGAAGCACTGTAGTGGGCTTGATGGTGGGACTCAGACCTATAAAGACCAAACAGATGTTGGCATGTGATATATTAAGGATGTGCATTTTTCAGTTCAACAGGTAAACCACCAACCTTCAGTCGAGTGTGCAGAAGGTACAATACGGCCGACACCAGCTGTGTCAGAATGAAACCTGTATACTGAGAGTAGTCCAGCCAGAGGATACGTACACTGCATTGACACCCTGCCAGACAAGATAGGGATAAGTTTGCATTAATAAGCAGAGGTAGTGGCATTAGCCAAAATAGTTGGGTTTAAAATATACCTGTGAAAGGCATTGCTGGCATCAGCTGGACCATGCAACTTTTTGCTGAAGAAAATCTCATTTTCATAAGTCACATACTTTGCCAAGCTGAGAAACCAAGCATAATATTGGGTGCTTGTATTTCCATATATAAATGTTAATGAGTTCAGTTCCATTATTAGCAGCAGTACCTTGACGAGGATCCACAGCTGTTGATCCAAAAAGAGAAGAGCCCTGGTGCGCGTCCCATCTCTTTGGTACACAGTTTCGGTCTAACAGGTTGATTCTAGCAGGAACTCCTTCCCTTGTGATGACCAAGGCAAGTCAGCCACCACAGTTATCCTTTCCTCAGCCGACTCACACTGTAGAGAAATGAGTTTTAGCACTTGCTAAAACTATGGAGCTCTCATAGCAAAAAAGAAAAAAGGTCCTTACCAATGAGTTCAGTAGCAGAGAACCAACAAGTCTTTACAGTTGAATTTTGGACCTCTAATGTTTGATGGTCCCGCATGAGGAGCTCAAAAGTTCCAAAGAAGCCCTTCAATGTAATGTCCTAAAAACACACCGTGTTTTGAATGATGTTCATGTATAAAATAACGTCCCATTAAACACAAGTGTTGATGCTTCCAGTTCTCACCTTGTACTTGTAGCCATGAGTGAAGAGCGGCACCTCGAACAGCAGTCTCTGGCTATTGTTGCTCATGATGTAGCCGTGCTTAGCTGCCAGCTCTGATGTCAGCAGCTCTGAGCCAATACAGATCTCCCACAGGTAGTCAATGGGCCGGTGGTCCAGTTTAAAGCTGATGCCAGACCCCGAACAGACGGCATCAAAGGCTGGAGGAGCTGTAATACAGCATAATGGTTACTCTGCTTCATGCAGAAGTAGGACTGACCAGGTCTAAAAATAAGGGACTTACAGGCACCAGTTAACGCCATCACTGATGCTACTTGGTAAAAAGGCTAATTTTCAGGCAGAACTGTCAGTGTGTAGTTGATGTCCAGCATGTGCTGAATTGTTGCATTTTTGATTAACTAAAGGGAACAGAAAATATGAGTCAAGAAGATGAAATTCCCATTTGTAAACCAGCATGACATCTTAAG